>NC_136495.1:84416947-84507910 GCF_053919585.1 Euprymna scolopes
TCAGGGTTAGGGTTAGGGTTAGGGTGAAGGTTAGGGTTAGGGGTAAAGTAAGGGTTAGGGTTAGGGGTAGGGACTCTTAGCCGCATTTTGTCTGAGGTTTTCCCTAAGCCTTGTAGTTAGTGCAAGGGTTAGGTTTAGGGTAAATCTTAGTTATTCCAAACCGCATTTTCTCTGAGTTTCCTCCCTTACCTGTGAGTTAGGTTTAGCGTTAGGGTCAGGGTTAGGGTTAAGGTTAGGGTTAGGGTAAAAGTTAGGGTGAGGGTTAGGGTTAGGGTTAGCGTTAGGGTTAGGGTTAAGGTTAGGGTTAGGGTTAGGGTTAGGGTAAGGGTTAAGGTTAGGGTTACGGTTAGGGTTAGGGTTAGGGTGAAGGTTAGGGTTAGGGTTAGGGTTAGGGTTAGGGTTAGGGTGAAGGTTAGGGTCAGGGTAAGGGTTAGGGTTACGGGTAGGGTGAAGGTTAGGGTTAGGGTTAGGGTTAGGGTTAGGGTTAGGGTGAAGGTTAGGGTTAGGGTTAGGGTTAGGGTTAGGGTTAGGGTAAATCTTAGTGACTCCAAACCGCATTTTCTCTGAGTTTACTCCCTTAGCCTGTGAGTTAGGTTTAGCGTTAGGGTCAGGGTTAGGGTGAAGGGTAGGGTTAGGGGTAAATTAGGGTTAGGGTTAAGGGTGGGGACTCCAAGCCGCATTTTGTCTGAGGTTTTCCCTAAGCCTTGTAGTTAGTGCTAGGGTTAGGGTTAGGGTAAATCTTAGTGACTCCAAACCGCATTTTCTCTGAGTTTCCTCCCTTACCTGTGAGTTAGGTTTAGCGTTAGGGTCAGGGTTGGGTTAAGGTTAGGGTTAGGGTTAAAGTTAGGGTTAGGGTTAGGGTTAGAGTTAGGGTTTGGGTGAAGGTTAGGGTTAGGGTTAGGGTTAGGGTTAGGGTGAAGGTTAGGGTTAGGGTTAGGGTTAGGGTTAGGGTTAGGGTGAAGGTTAGGGTTAGGGTTAGGGTTAGGGTTAGGGTTAGGGTGCAGGTTAGGGTTAGGGTTAGGGTTAGGGTTAGGGTGAAGGTTAGGGTTAGGGTTAGGGTAAGGGTTAGGGTTAGGGTTAGGGTTAGGGTTAGGGTTAGGGTTTGGGTTAGGGTTAGGGTTAGGGTTAGGGTAAATCTTAGTGACGCCAAACCGCATTTTCTCTGAGTTTCCTCCCTTAGCCTGTGAGTTAGGTTTAGCGTTAGGGTCAGGGTTTGGGTGAAGGTTAGGGTTAGGGGTAAAGTAAGGGTTAGGGTTAGGGGTAGGGACTCCAAGCCGCATGGTGTCTTAGGTTTTCCCTAAGCCTTGTAGTTAGTGCTAGGGTTAGGGTTAGGGTAAATCTTAGTGACTCCAAACCGCATTTTCTCTGAGTTTCTTCCCTTAGCTGTGAGTTAGGTTTAGCGTTAGGGTCAGGGTTAGGGTTAAGGTTAGGGTTAGGGTTAAAGTTAGGGTTAGGGTTAGGGTTAGGGTTAGGGTTAGGGTTAGGGTGAAGGTTAGGGTTAGAGTTAGGGTTAGGGTTAGGGTTAGGGTTGGGGTGAAGGTTAGGGTTAGGGTTAGGGTTAGGGTGAAGGTTAGGGTTAGGGTTAGGGTTAGGGTTAGGGTTAGGGTGAAGGTTAGGGTTAGGGTTAGGGTTATGTTAGGGTTAGGGTTAGGGTTAGGGTTAGGGTTAAGGTTAGGGTTAGGGTGAAGGTTAGGGTTAGGGTTAGGGTTAGGGTCAGGGTTAGGGTTAGGGTAAATCTTAGTGAATCCAAACCGTATTTTCTCTGAGTTTCCTCCCTTAGCCTGTGAGTTAGGTTTAGCGTTAGGGTCAGGGTTAGGGTTAAGGTTAGGGTTAGGGTTAAAGTTAGGGTGAGGGTTAAGGTTAGGGTTAGGGTTAGGGTTAGGGTGAAGGTTAGGGTTAGGGTTAGGGTTAAGGTGAAGGTTAGGGTTAGGGGTAAAGTAAGGGTTAGGGTTAGGGGTAGGGACTCCAAGCCGCATTTTGTCTGAGGTTTTCCCTAAGCCTTGTAGTTAGTGCTAGGGTTAGGGTTAGGGTAAATCTTAGTGACTCCAAACCGCATTTTCTCTGAGTTTCCTCCCTTACCTGTGAGTTAGGTTTAGCGTTAGGGTCAGGGTAAGGGTTAAGGTTAGGGTAAGGGTTAAAGTTAGGGTTAGGGTTAGGGTTAGGGTTAGGGTTAGGGTGAAGGGTAGGGTTCGGGTTAGGGTTAGGGTTAGGGTTTGGGTTAGGGTGAAGGTTAGGGTTAGGGTTAGGGTTAGGGTTAGGGTTAGGGTGAAGGTTAGGGTTAGGGTTAGCGTAAATCTTAGTGATTCAAACCGCATTTTCTCTGAGTTTCCTCCCTTAGCCTGTGAGTTAGGTTTAGCGTTAGGGTCAGGGTGAGGGTTAAGGTTAGGGTTAGGGTTAAAGTTAGGATTAGGGTTAGGGTTAGGGCTAGGGTCAGGGTTAGGGTGAAGGTTAGGGTTAGGGTTAGGGTTAGGGTTAGGGTGAAGGTTAGGGTTAGGGGTAAAGTAAGGGTTAGGGTTAGGGGTAGGGACTCCCAGCCGCATATTGTCTGAGGTTTTCCCTAAGCCTTGTAGTTAGTGCTAGGGTTAGGGTTAGGGTAAATCTTAGTGACTCCAAACCGCATTTTCTCTGAGTTTCCTCCCTTACCTGTGAGTTAGGTTTAGCGTTAGGGTCAGGGTTAGGGTTAAGGTTAGGGTTAGGGTTAAAGTTAGGGTTAGATTTAGGGTTAGGGTTAGGGTTAGGGTGAAGGTTAGGGTTAGGGGTAAAGTTAGGGTTAGGGTTAGGGTTAGGGTGAAGGTTAGGATTCGGGGTAGGGTTAGGGTTAGGGTTAGGGTAAGGGTTAAGGTTGGGGTTAGGGTTAGGGTTAGGGTTAGGGTTAGGGTGAAGGTTAGGGTTAGGGTTAGCGTAAATCTTAGTGATTCAAACCGCATTTTCTCTGAGTTTCCTCCCTTAGCCTGTGAGTTAGGTTTAGCGTTAGGGTCAGGGTGAGGGTTAAGGTTAGGGTTAGGGTTAAAGTTAGGGTAAGGGTTAGGGTTAGGGTAAGGGTAAGGGTGAAGGTTAGGGTTAGGGTTAGGGTTAGGGTGAAGGTTAGGGTTAGGGGTACAGCAGGGTTAGGGTTAGGGGTAGGGACTCCAAGCCGCATTTTGTCTGAGGTTTTCCCTAAGCCTTGTAGTTAGTGCTAGGGTTAGGGTAAGGGTAAATCTTAGTGACTCCAAACCGCATTTTCTCTGAGTTTCCTCCCTTACCTGTGAGTTAGGTTTAGCGTTAGGGTCAGGGTTAGGGTTAAGGTTAGGGTTAGGGTTAAAGTTAGGGTTAGGGTTAGGTTTAGGGTTAGGGTTAGGGTGAGGGTGAAGGTTATGGTTAGGGTTAGGGTTAGGGTTAGAGTTAGGGTGAAAGTAAGGGTTAGGGTTAGGGTTAGGGTTAGGGTAAATCTTAGTGACTCCAAACCGCATTTTCTCTGAGTTTCCTCCCTTAGCCTGTGAGTTAGGTTTAGCGTTAGGGTCAGGGTTAGGTTTAGGGTTAGTGTTAGGGTTAGGGTGAAGGTTAGGGTTAGGGTCAGGGTTAGGGTTAGGGTTAGGGTTAGGGTAAATCTTAGTGACTACAAACCGCATTTTCTCTGAGTTTATGCGGCTTGGAGTCCCTAACCCTAACCCTAACGCTTACTTTAGCCCTAACCCTAACCATAACCCTAACCCTAACCCTAACTTTCATCCTAACCCTAACCCTAACCCTAACCCTAACCCTAACCCTAACTTTAACCCTAACCCTAACCTTAACCCTAACCCTGACCCTAACGCTAAACCTAACTCACAGGTAAGGGAGGAAACTCAGAGAAAATGCGGTTTGGAGTCACTAAGATTTACCCTAACCCTAACCCTAGCACTAACTACAAGGCTTAGGGAAAACCTCAGACAAAATGCGGCTTGGAGTCCCTACCCCTAACCATAACCCTTACTTTACCCCTAACCCTAACCTTCACCCTAACCCTAACCCTAACCCTAACCCTAACTTTAACCCTTACCCTAACCTTAACCCTAACCATGACCCTAACGCTACACCTAACTCACAGGCTAAGGGAGGAAACTCAGAGAAAATGCGGTTTGGAGTCACTAATATTTACCCTAACCCTAACCCTAGCACTAACTACAAGGCTTAGGGAAAACCTCAGACAAAATGCGGCTTGGAGTCCCTAACCCTAACCCTAACCCTTACTTTACACCTAACCCTAACCATACCCCTAACCCTAACCCTCACTTTAATCCTAACCCTAACCTTCACCCTAACCCTAACCCTAACCCTAACCCTCACCCTAACTTTAACCCTAACCCTAACCTTAACCCTAACCCTGACCCTAACGCTAAACCTAACTCACAGGCTAAGGGAGGAAACTCAGAGAAAATGCGGTTTGGAGTCACTAAGATTTACCCTAACCCTAACCCTGACCCTAACCCTAACCCTAACCCTAACCTTCACCCTAACATAACCCTAACCCTAACCCTAACCCTAACCTTCACCCTAACCCTAACCCTACCCCTAACCCTAAACACTAACCCTAACCCTAACCTTCACCCTAACCCTAACCCTAACCCTAACCCTAACCTTCACCCTTACCCTAACCCTAACCCTAACCCTAACTCTAACCCTAACCTTCACCCTAACCCTAACCCTAACCCTAACCCTAACCTTCACCCTAACCCTAACCCTAACCCTAACCCTCACCCTAACTTTAACCCTAACCCTAACCTTAACCCTAACCCTGACCCTAACGCTAAACCTAACTCACAGGCTAAGGGAGGAAACTCAGAGAAAATGCGGTTTGGAGTCACTAAGATTTACCCTAACTCAAACCCTAGCACAAACTACAAGGCTTAGGGAAAACCTCAGACAAAATGCGGCTTGGAGTCCCTACCCCTAACCCTAACCCTTACTTTACCCCTAACCCTAACCTTCACCCAAACCCTGACCCTAACGCTAAACCTAACTCACAGGCTAAGGGAGGAAACTCAGAGAAAATGCGGTTTGGAGTCACTCAGATTTACCCTAACCCTAACCCTAACCCTAACCCTAACCCAAACCCTAACACTAACCTTCACCCTAACCCTAACCTTAACCCTAACCCTAACCCTAACCCTAACCTTCACCCTAACCCTTACCCTTACCCTAACCCTAACCCTAACCTGCACCCTAACCCTAACCCTAACCCTAACACTAACCTTCACCCTAGCCCTAACCCTAACCCTAACCCTAACCCTAACCTTCACCCTAACCCTAACACTAACCCTAACCCTGACCCTAACCTTCACCCTAACCCTAACCCTAACCCTAACCCTAACCCTAACTTTAACCCTAACCCTAACCTTAACCCTAACCCTGACCCTAACGCTAAACCTAACTCACAGGTAAGGGAGGAAACTCAGAGAAAATGCGGTTTGGAGTCACTAAGATTTACCCTAACCCTAACCCTAACCCTAACCCTAACCTTCACCCTAACACTAACCCTAACCCTAACCCTAACCCTAACCTTCACCCTACCCCTAACCCTAACCCTTACCCTGACCCTAACCTTCACCCTAACCCTAACCCTAACCCTAACCCTAACCCTAACCCTAACATTCACCCTAACCCTAACCTTAACCCTAACCCTAACCTTAACCCTAACCCTAACCCTAACCCTAACCCTAACCTTCACCCTAACCCTAACCCTAACCCTAACCCTAACTTTAACCCTAACCCTAACCTTAACCCTAACCCTGACCCTAACGCTAAACCTCACTCACAGGTAAGGGAGGAAACTCAGAGAAAATGCGGTTTGGAATAACTAAGATTTACCCTAAACCTAACCCTTGCACTAACTACAAGGCTTAGGGAAAACCTCAGACAAAATGCGGCTAAGAGTCCCTACCCCTAACCCTAACCCTTACTTTACCCCTAACCCTAACCATAACCTAACCCTAACCCTTACTTTAATCCTAACCCTAACCTTCACCCTAACCCTAACCCTAACCCTAACCCTGATCTTAACCCTAACCCTAACTTTAACCCTAACCCTGACCCTAACGCTAAACCTAACTCACAGGCTAAGGGAGGAAACTCAGAGAAAATTGTGTTTGGAGTCACTAAGATTTACCCTAACCCTAACCCTAGCACTAACTACAAGGCTTAGGGAAAACCTCAGACCAAATGCGGCTTGGAGTCCCTAACCCTAACCGTAACCCTTACTTTACCCCTAACCCTAACCCTAACCCTAACCCTAACCCTAACCCTAACTTTAACCCTAACCCTAACCTCAACCCTAACCCTGACCCTAACGCTAAACCTAACTCACAGGTAAGGGAGGAAACTCAGAGAAAATGCGGTTTGGAGTCATTAAGATTTACCCTAACCCTAACCCTAGCACTAACTACAAGGCTTAGGGAAAACCTCAGACAAAATGTTGCTTGGAGACCCTACCCCTAACCCTAACCCTTACTTTACCCCTAACCCTAACCTTCACCCTAACCCTTACCCTAACCCTAACCCTAACTTTAACCCTAACCCTAACCTTAACCCTAACCCTGACCCTAACGCTAAACCTAACTCACAGGCTAAGGGAGGAAACTCAGAGAAAATGCGGTTTGGAGTCACTAAGATTTACCCTAACCCTAACCCTAGCACTAACTACAAGGCTTAGGGAAAACCTCAGACAAAATGCGGCTTGGAGTCCCTAACCCTAACCCTAACCCTAACCCTTACTTTAACCCTAACCCTAACTATAACCCCAACCCTAACCCTAACTTTAATCCTAACCCTCACCTTCACCCTAACCCTAACCCTAACCCTAACCCTAACCCTAACTTTAACCCTAACCCTAACCTTAACCCTAACCCTGACCCTAACGCTAAACCTAACTCACAGGTAAGGGAGGAAACTCAGAGAAAATGCGGTTTGGAGTCACTAAGATTTACCCTAACCCTAACCGTAGCACTAACTACAAGGCTTAGGGAAAACCTCAGACAAAATGCGGCTTGGAGTCCCTACCCCTAACCCTAACCCTTACTTTACCCCTAACCCTAACCTTCACCCTAACCCTAACCCTAACCCTAACCCTTACCCTAACTTTAACCCTAACCCTAACCTTCACCCTAACCCTGACCCTAACGCTACACCTAACTCACAGGCTAAGGGAGGAAACTCAGAGAAAATGCGGTTTGGAGTCACTAAGATTTACCCTAACCCTAACCCTAGCACTAACTACAAGGCTTAGGGAAAACCTCAGACAAAATGCGGCTTGGAGTCCCTAACCCTAACCCTAACCCTTACTTTACCCCTAACCCTAACCATAACCCTAACCCTAAACCTAACTTGAATCCTAACCCTAACCTTAACCCTAACCCTAACCCTAACCCTAACCCTAACTTTAACCCTAACCCTAACCTTAACCCTAACCCTGACCCTAACGCTAAACCTAACTCACAGGCTAAGGGAGGAAACTCAGAGAAAATGCGGTTTGGAGTCACTAAGATTTACCCTAACCCTAACCCTAGAACTAACTACGAGGCTTAGGGAAAACCTCAGACAAAATGCGGCTTGGAGTCCCTACCCCTAACCTTAACCCTTACTTTACCCCTAACCCTAACCATAACCCTAACCCTAACCCTAACTTTGATCCTAACCCTAACCTTCACCCTAACCTTAACCCTAACCCTAACCCTAACCCTAACCCTAACCCTAACTTTAACCCTAACCCTAACCTTAACCCTAACCCTGACCCTCACGCTAAACCTAACTCACAGGTAAGGGAGGAAACTCAGAAAAAATGCGGTTTGAAGTCACTAAGATTTACTCTAACCCTAACCCTAGCACTAACTACAAGGCTTAGGGAAAACCTCAGACAAAATGCGGCTTGGAGTCCCTACCCCTAACCCTAACCCTTACTTTACCCCAAACCCTAACCTTAACCCTAACCCTAACCCTAACCCTAACCCTAACTTAAACCCTAACCCTAACCTTAACCCTAACCCTGACCCTAACGCTAAACCTTACTCACAGACTAAGGGAGGACACTCAGAGAAAATGCGGTTTGGAGTCACTAAGATTTACCCTAACCCTAACCCTAGCACTAACTACAAGGCTTAGGGAAAACCTCAGACAAAATGTTGCTTGGAGTCCCTACCCCTAACCCTAACCCTTACTTTACCCCTAACCCTAACCTTCACCCTAACCCTAACCCTAACCCTAACCATAACTTTAACCCTAACCCTAACCTTAACCCTAACCCTGACCCTAACGCTAAACCTAACTCACAGGCTTAGGGAGGAAACTCAGAGAAAATGCGGTTTGGAGTCACTAAGATTTACCCTAACCCTAACCCTAGCACTAACTACAAGGCTTAGGGAAAACCTCAGACAAAATGCGGCTTGAAGTCCCTACCCCTAACCCTAACCCTTACTTTACCCCTAACCCTAACCTTCACCCTAACCCTAACCATAACCCTAACCCTAATTTAACCCTAACCCTAACCTTAACCCTAACCCTGACCCTAACGCTAAACCTAACTCACAGGTAAGGTAGGAAACTCAGAGAAAATGCGGTTTGGAGTCACTAAGATTTACCCTAACACTAACCCTAGCACTAACTACAAGGCTTAGGGAAAACCTCAGACAAAATGCGGCTTGGAGTACCTACCCCTAACCCTAACCCTTACTTTACCCCTAACCCTAACCTTCACCCTAACCCTAACCCTAACTTTAATCCTAACCCTAACCTTCACCCTAACCCTAACCCTAACCCTTACCCTAACCCTCACCCTAACCCTAACCCTAACCCTAACCCTTACCCCAACCCTAACTTTAACCCTAACCCTAACCTTAAGCCTAACCCTGACCCTAACGCTAAACCTAACTCACAGGTAAGGGAGGAAACTCAGAGAAAATGCGGTTTGGAGTCACTAAGATTTACCCTAACCCTAACCCTAGCACTTACTACAAGGCTTAGGGAAAACCTCAGACAAAATGCGGCTTCGAGTCCCTACCCCTAACCCTAACCCTTACTTTACCCCTAACCCTAACCTTCACCCTAACCCTAACCCTAACCCTCACCCTAACCCTAACCCTAACTTTAACCCTAACCCTAACCTTAACCCTAACCCTGACCCTAATGCTAAACCTAACTCACAGGTAAGGGAGGAAACTCAGAGAAAATGCGGTTTTGAGTCACTAAGATTTACCCTAACCCTAACCCTAGCACAAACTACAAGGCTTAGAGAAAACCTCAGACAAAATGCGGCTTGGAGTCCCTACCCCTAACCCTAACCCTTACTTTACCCCTAACCCTAACCTTCACCCTAACCCTAACCATAACCCTAACCCTAACCTTCACCCTTACCCTAACCCTAACCCTAACCCTAACCCTAACCTTCACCCTAACCCTAACCCTAACCCTAACCCTGACCCTAACCCTAACCCTAAGCCTAACCCTAACCCTAACCCTAACCTTCACCCTAACCCTAACCCTAACCCTAACCTTAACCTTCACCCTAACCCTCACCCTAACCCTAACCTTCACCCTAACCCTAACCCTAACCCTAACCCTAACCCTAACTTTAACCCTAACCCTGACCTTAACCCTAACCCTGACCCTAACGCTAAACCTAACTCACAGGTAAGGGAGGAAACTCAGAGAAAATGCGGTTTGGAGTCACTAAGATTTACCCTTACCCTAACCCTAGCACTAACTACAAGGCTTAGGGAAAACCTCAGACAAAATGCGGCTTGGAGTCCCTACCCCTAACCCTAACCCTTACTTTACCCCTAACCCTAACCTTCACCCTAACCCTAACCCTAACCCTAACCCTAACCTTCACCCTAACCCTAACCCTAACCCTAGCCCTAACCCTAACCCTGACCTTCACCCTAACCCTAACCCTAACCCTAACCTTCACCCTAACCCTAACCCTAACCCTAACCCTAAACCTAAGCTTCACCCTAACCCTTACCCTAACCCTAACCCTAACTTTAACCCTAACCCTAACCTTAACCCTAACCCTGACCC
This sequence comes from Euprymna scolopes, assembly GCF_053919585.1. Lineage (NCBI taxonomy): Eukaryota > Metazoa > Mollusca > Cephalopoda > Sepiida > Sepiolidae > Euprymna > Euprymna scolopes. Next base: position 84,426,974 of record NC_136495.1, read on the forward strand.
TAACGCTAAACCTAACTCACAGGACAGGGAGGAAACTCAGAGAAAATGCGGTTTGGAGTCACTAAGATTTACCCTAACCCTAACCCTAGCACTAACTTCAAGGCTTAGGGAAAAACTCAGACAAAATGCGGCTTGGAGTTCCTACCCCTAACCCTAACCCTTACTTTACCCCTAACCCTAACCTTCACCCTAACCCTGACCCTAACGCTAAACCTAACTCACAGGCTAAGGGAGGAAACTCAGAGAAAATGCGGTTTGGAGTCACTAAGATTTACCCTAACCCTAACCCTAACCCTAACACTAACCCTAACCTTCACCCTAACCCTAACCCTAACCCTACCCCTAACCGTAACCCTAACCTTCACCCTAACCCTAACCCTAACCCTAACCCTAACCCTAACCTTCACCCTAACCCTAACTTTAACCCTAACCCTAACCCTAACTTTAACCCTAACCCTAACCTTAACCCTAACCCTGACCCTAACGCACAACCTAACTCACAGGTAAGGGAGGAAACTCAGAGAAAATGCGGTTTGGAGTCACTAAGATTTACCCTAACCCTAACCCTAGCACTAACTACAAGGCTTAGGGAAAACCTCACACAAAATGCGGATTGGAGTCCCTACCCCTAACCCTGACCCTTACTTTACCCCTAACACTAACCTTCACCCTATCCCTAACCCTAACCCTAACCCTAACCCTAACCCTAACTTTAACCCTAACCCTAACCTTAACCCTAACCCTGACCCTAACGCTACACCTAACTCACAGGTAAGGGAGGAAACTCAGAGAAAATGCGGTTTGGATTCACTAAGATTTACCCTAACCCTAACCCTAGCACTAACTACAAGGCTTAGGGAAAACCTCAGACAAAATGCGGCTTGGAGTCCCTAACCCTAACCCTTACTTTACCCCTAACCCCAACCATAACCCTAACCCTAACCCTAACTTTAATCCTAACCCTAACCTTCACCCTAACCCTAACCCTAACCCTAACCCTAACCCTAACCTTCACCCTAATCCTAACCTGAACCCTAACCCTAATCCTAACCCTAACTTTAACCCTTACCCTAACCTTAACCCTAACCCTGACCCTAACGCTAAACCTAACTCACAGGTAAGGGAGGAAACTCAGAGAAAATGCGGTTTTGAGTCACTAAGATTTACCCTTACCCTAACCCTAGCACAAACTACAAGGCTTAGAGAAAACCTCAGACAAAATGCGGCTTGGAGTCCCTACCCCTAACCCTAACCCTTACTTTACCCCTAACCCTAACCTTCACCCTAACCCTAACCCTAACCCTAACCCTAACCTTCACCCTTACCCTAACCCTTACCCTAACCCTAACCTTCACCCTAACCCTAACCCTAACCCTAACCCTGACCCTAACCCTAACCCTTAGCCTAACCCTTACCCTAACCCTAACCTTCACCCTAACCCTAACCCTAACCCTAACCTTAACCTTCACCCTAGCCCTAACCCTAACCCTAACCTTCACCCTAACCCTAACCCTAACCCTAACCCTAACTTTAACCCTAACCCTGACCTTAACCCTAACCCTGACCCTAACGCTAAACCTAACTCACAGGTAAGGGAGGAAACTCAGAGAAAATGCGGTTTAGAGTCACTAAGATTTACCCTTACCCTAACCCTAGCACTAACTACAAGGCTTAGGGAAAACCTCAGACAAAATGCGGCTTGGAGTCCCTACCCCTAACCCTAACCTTTACTTTACCCCTAACCCTAACCTTCACCCTAACCCTAACCCTAACCCTAACCCTAACCCTAACCTTCACACTAACCCTAACCCTAGCCCTTACCCTAACCCTAACCTTCACCCTAACCCTAACCCTAACCCTAACCTTCACCCTAACCCTAACCCTAACCCTAACCCTAACCCTAACCTTCACCCTTACCCTAACCCAAACCCTAACCCAGACTTTAACCCTAACCCTAACCTTAACCCTAACCCTGACCCTAACGCTAAACCTAACTCACAGGACAGGGAGGAAACTCAGAGAAAATGCGGTTTGGAGTCACTAAGATTTACCCTAACCCTAACCCTAGCACTAACTTCAAGGCTTACTGAAAACCTCAGACAAAATGCGGCTTGGAGTCCCTACCCCTAACCCTTACTTTACCCCGAACCCTAACCTTCACCCTAACCCTGACCCTAACGCGAAACCTAACTCACAGGCTAAGGGAGGAAACTCAGAGAAAATGCGGTTTGGAGTCACTAAGATTTACCCTAACCCTAACCCTAACCCTAACCTTCACCCTAACACTAACCCTAACCCTACCCCTAACCCTAACCCTAACCTTCACCCTAACCCTAACCCTAACCCTAACCCTAACCTTCACCCTAACCCTAACTTTAACCCTAACCCTAACCCTAACTTTAACCCTAACCCTAACCTTAACCCTAACCCTGACCCTAACGCTAAACCTAACTCACAGGTAACGGAGGAAAGTCAGAGAAAATGCGGTTTGGAGTCACTAAGATTTACCCAAACCCTAACCCTAGCACTAACTACAAGGCTTAGGGAAAACCTCACACAAAATGCGGCTTGGAGTCCCTACCCCTAACCCTGACCCTTACTTTACCCCTAACCCTAACCTTCACCCTATCCCTAACCCTAACCCTAACCCTAACCCTTACCCTAACTTAAACCCTAACCCTAACCTTAACCCTAACCCTGACCCTAACGCTAAACCTAACTCACAGGTAAGGGAGGAAACTCAGAGAAAATGCGGTTTGGATTCACTAAGATTTACCCTAGCCCTAACCCTAGCACTAACTACAAGGCTTAGGGAAAACCTCAGACAAAATGCGGCTTGGAGTCCCTAACCCTAACCCTTACTTTACCCCTAACCCTAACCATAACCCTAACCCTAACCCTTACTTTAATCCTAACCCTAACCTTCACCCTAACCCTAACCCTAACCCTAACCCTAACCCTAACCTTCACCCTAATCCTAACCTCAACCCTAACCCTAACCCTAACCCCTAACCTTCACCTTCACCCTAACCCTAACCCTAACCCTAACTTTAACCCTAACCCTAACCTTAACCCTAACCCTGACCCTAACGCTAAACCTAACTCACAGGTAACGGAGGAAACTCAGAGAAAATGCGGTTTGGAGTCACTAAGATTTTACCCTAACCCTAACCCTAACCCTAGCACTAACTACAAGGCTTAGGGAAAACCTCACACAAAATGCGGCTTGGAGTCCCTAACCCTAACCCTAACCCTTACTTTACCCCTAACCCTAACCATAACCCTAACCCTAACCCCAACTTTAATCCTAACCCTAACCTTCACCCTAATCCTAACTCTAACCCTAACCCTAACCTTCACCCTAACCCTAACCCCAACCCTAACCCTAACCCTAACCCTAACTGTAACCCTAACCCTAACCTTAACCCTAACCCTGACCCTAACGCTAAACCTAACTCACAGGTAAGGGAGGAAACTCAGAGAAAATGCGGTTTGGAGTCACTAAGATTTACCCTAACCCTAACCCTAGCACTAACTACAAGGCTTAGGGAAAACCTCAGACAAAATGCGGCTTGGAGTCCCTACCCGTAACCCTAGCCCTTACTTTACCCCTAACCCTAACCATAACCCTAACCCTAACCCTAACCCTAACCTTCACCCTAACCCTGACCCTAACGCTAAACCTAACTCACAGCCTAAGGGAGGAAACTCAGAGAAAATGCGGTTTGGAATCACTAAGATTTACCCTAACCCTAACCCTAGCACTAACTACAAGGCTTAGGGAAGACCTCAGACAAAATGCGGTTTGGAGTCCCTACCCCTAACCCTAACTCTTACTTTACCCCTAACCCTAACCTTCACCCTAACCCTAACCCTAACCCTAACCCTAACCCTAACTTTTACCCTAACCCAAACCTTAGCCCTAACCCTGACCCTAACGCTAAACCTAACTCACAGGTAAGGGAGGAAACTCAAAGAAAATGCGGTTTGGAGTCACTAAGATTTACCCTAACCCTAACCCTAGCACTAACTACAAGGCTTAGGGAAAACCTCAGACAAAATGCGGCTTGGAGTCCCTACCCCTAACCCTAACCCTTACTTTACCCCTAACCCTAACCTTCACCCTAACCCTGACCCTAACGCTGAAAATAACTCACAGGCTAAGGGAGGAAACTCAGAGAAAATGTTGTTTAGAGTAACAAAGATTTACCCTAACCCTAACCCTAACCCTAACCTTAACCCTAACCCTAACCTTCACCCTAACCCTAACCCTAACCCTAACCCTAACCTTCACCCTAACCCTAACCCTAACCCTAACCCTAATTTTCACCCTAACACTAACCCTAACACTAACCCTAACCCTAACTTTAACCCTAACCCTAACCTTAACCCTAACCCTGACCTTCACCCTAACCCTAACCCTAACCCTAACCCTAACCCTAACCCTAACCTTCACCCTACCCTAACCCTAACCCTAACCCTAACCTTCACCCTAACCCTAACCCCAACCCTAACCCTAACCTTCACCCTAACCCTAACCCTAACCCTAACCCTAACCTTAACCCTAACCCTAACCCTAACCCTAACATTCACCCTAACCCTAACCCTAACCCTAACCCTAACCTTCACCCTAACCCTAACCCTAACCCTAACTTTAACCCTAACCCTAACCTAAACCCTAACCCTGACCCTTACGCTAAACCTAACTCACAGGTAAGGAGGAAACTCAGAGAAAATGCGGTTTGGAGTCACTAAGATTTACCCTAACCCTAACCCTAGCACTAACTACAAGGCTTAGGGAAAACCTCAGACAAAATGCGGTTTGGAGTCCCTACCCCTAACCCTAACCCTTACTTTACCCCTAACCCTAACCTTCACCCTAACCCTAACCCTAAACCTAACCCTAACCCTAACTTTAACCCTAACCCTAACCTTAACCGTAACCCTGACCCCACCGCTAAACCTAACTCACAGGTAAGGGAGGAAACTCAGAGAAAATGCGGTTTTGAGTCACTAAGATTTACCCTAACCCTAACCCTAACCTTAACCCTAACCCTAACCTTCACCCTAACCCTAACCCTAACCCTAACCCTAACCCTAACCTTCACCCTAACCCTACCCCTAACCCTAACCCTATCCCTAACCCTAACCTTTACCCTAACCCTAACCCTAACCCTAACCCTAAGCCTAACCCTAACTTTAACCCTAACCCTGGTTGGAGTCACTAAGATTTACCCTAACCCTAACCCTAACCCTAACCCTTACCCTAACCTTCACCCTAACCCTAACCCTAACCCTAACCCTAACCCTAACCTTCACCCTAACTCTAACCCTAACCCTAACCCTAACCCTAACCCTAACTTTAACCCTAACCCTAACCTGAACCCTAACCCTGACCCTAACGCTAAACCTAACTCACAGGTAAGGGAGGAAACTCAGAGAAAATGCGGTTTGGATTCACTAAGATTTACCCTAACCCTAACCCTAGCACTAACTACAAGGCTTAGGGAAAACCTGAGACAAAATGCGGCTTGGAGTCCCTACCCCTAACCCTAACCCTTACTTTACCCCTAATCCTAACCTTCACCCTAACCATTACCCTAACGCTAAACCTAACTCACAGGCTAAGGGAGGAAACTCAGAGAAAATGCGGTTTGGAGTCACTAAGATTTACCCTAACCCTAACCCTTACCCTAACCCTAACCCTAACCTTCACCCTAACCCTAACCCTAACCCTAACCCTAACCCTAACCTTCACCCTAACCCTAACCCTAACCCTAACCCTAACCCTAAGCTTCACCCTAACCCCAACCCTAACCCTAACCCTAACCCTAACTTTAACCCTAACCCTAACCTTAACCCTAACCCTGACCCTAACGCTAAACCTAACTCACAGGTAAGGGAAGAAACTCAGAGAAAATGCGGTTTGGAGTCACTAAGATTTACCCTAACCCTAACCCTAGACCTAACTACAAGGCTTAGGGAAAACCTCAGACAAAATGCGGCTGTGAGTCCCTACCCCTAACCCTAACCCTTACTTTACCCCTAACCCTAACCTTAACCCTAACCCTAACCCTAACCCTAACCCTAACCTTCACCCTAACCCTAACCCTAACCCTAACCCTTACCCTAACCCTAACCTTCACCCTAACCCTAACCCTAACCCTAACCTTCACCCTAACCCTAACCCTAACCCTAACCCTAACCCTAACTTTAACCCTAACCTTAACCTTAACCCTAACCCTGACCCTAACGCTAAACCTAACTCACAGGTAAGGGAGGAAACTCAGAGAAAATGCGGTTTGGAGTCACTAAGATTTACCCTAACCCTAACCCTAGCACTAACTACAAGGCTTAGTGAAAACCTCAGACAAAATGCGGCTTGGAGTCCCCACCCCTAACCCTAACCCTTACTTTACCCCTAACCCTAACCTTCACCCTAACCCTGACCCTAACGCTAAACCTAACTCACAGGCTAAGGGAGGAAACTCAGAGAAAATGCGGTTTGGAGTCACTAAGATTTACCCTAACCCGAACCCTAGCCCTAACCCTAACCTTCACCCTAACCCTAACCCTTACCCTAACCCTAACCCTAACCTTCACCCTAACCCTAACCCTAACCCTAACCCGATCCCTTACCCTAACCTTCACCCGAACCCTAACCCTAACGCTAACCCTAACCCTAACCCTAAATTTAACCGTAACCCTGGTTGGAGTCACTAAGATTTACCCTAACCCTAACCCTAACCTTAACCCTAACCCTAACCTTAACCCTAACCCTAACCCTGACCCTAACCTAACCCTAACCTTCACCCAAACCCTAACCCTAACCCTAACCCTAACCCTAACCCTAACCTTCACCCTAACCCTAACCCTAACCCTAACCCTAACTTTAACCCTAACCCTAACCTTAACCCTAACCCTGACCCTAACGCTAAACCTAACTCACAGGTAAGGGAGGAAACTCAGAGAAAATGCGGTTTGGAGTCACTAAGATTTACCCTAACCCTAACACTAGCACTAACTGCAAGGCTTAGGGAAAACCTCAGACAAAATGGAGCTTGGAGTCCCTACCCCTAACCCTTACCCTTACTTTACCCCTAACCCTAACCTTCACCCTAACCCTGACCCTAACGCTAAACCTAACTCACAGGCTAAGGGAGGAAACTCAGAGAAAATGCGGTTTGGAGTCACTAAGATTTACCCTAACACTAACCCTAACCCTAACCCTAAGCTTCACCCTAACCCCAACCCTAACCCTAACCCTAACCCTAACTTTAACCCTAACCCTAACCTTAACCCTAACCCTGACCCTAAGGCTAAACCTAACTCACAGGTAAGGGAGGAAACTCAGAGAAAATGCGGTTTGGAGTCACTAAGATTTACCCTAACCCTAACCCTAGCACTAACTACAAGGCTTAGGGAAAACCTCAGACAAAATGCGGCTTGGAGTCCCTACCCCTAACCCTAACCCTTACTTTACCCCTAACCCTAACCTTCACCCTAACCCTAACCCTAACCCTAACCCTAACCCTAACTTTAACCATAACCCTAACCTTAACCCTAACCCTGACCCTAACGCTAACCCTAACTCACAGGTAAGGGAGGAAACTCAGAGAAAATGCGGTTTGGAGTCACTAAGATTTACCCTAACCCTAACCCTAGCACTAACTACAAGGCTTACGGAAAACCTCAGACAAAATGCGGCTTGGAGTCCCTACCCCTAACAATAACCCTTACTTTACCCCTAACCCTAACCTTAACCCTACCCCTGACCCTAACGCTAAACCTAACTCACAGGCTAAGGGAGGAAACTCAGAGAAAATGCGGTTTGGAGTCACTAAGATTTACCCTAACCCTAACCCTAACCCTAACCTTCACCCTAACCCTAACCCTAACCCTAACCCTAACCCTAACCTTCACCCTAACCCTAACCCTAACCCTAACCCTAATCCTAACCCTAACCCTAACCCTAACCTTCACCCTAACCCTAACCCTTACCCTAACACTAACCCTAACCCTATCCTTCACCCTAACCCTAACCCTTACCCTAACCCTAACCCTAACCCTATCCTTCACCCTAACCCTAACCCTAACCCTAACCCTAACCCTAATTTTAACCCTAACTCTAACCTTAACCCTAACCCTGACCCTAACGCTAAACCTAACTCACAGGTAAGGGAGGAAACTCAGAGAAAATGCGGTTTGGAATCACTAAGATTTACCCTAACCCTAACCCTAACCCTAACCCTAACCCTGACCTTCACCCTTACCCTAACCCTAACCCTAACCTTCGACCTAACCCTAACCCTAACCCTAACCCTAACCTTCACCCTAACCCTAACCCTAACCCTAACCCTAACTTTAACCCTAACCCTAACCTTAACCCTAACCCTTACCCTAACGCTAAACCTAACTCACAGATAAGGGAGGAAACTCAGAGAAAATGCGGTTTGGAGTCACTAAGATTTACCCTAACCCTAACCCTAGCACTAACTACAAGGCTTAGGGAAAACCTCAGACAAAATGCGGCTTGGAGTCCCTACCCCTAACCCTAACCCTTACTTTACCCCTAACCCTAACCTTCACCCTAACCCTAACCCTAACCCTAACCCTAACTTTAACCCTAACCCTAACCTTAACCCTCACCCTTACCCTAACGCTAAACCTAACTCACAGGTAAGGGAGGAAACTCAGAGAAAATGCGGTTTGGAGTCACTAAGATTTACCCTAACCCTAACCCTAGCCCTAACCCTAACCTTCACCCTAACCCTAACCCTAACCCTAACCCTAACCTTCACCCTAACCCTAACCCTAACCCTTACCCGATCCCTAACCCTAACCTTCACCCTAACCCTAACCCTAACCCTAACCCTAACCCTTACTTTAACCGTAACCCTGGTTGGAGTCACTAAGATTTACCCTAACCCTAACCCTAAACCTAACCCTAACCTTAACACTAACCCTAACCCTGACCCTAACCCTAACCCTAACCTTCACCCTAACCCTAACCCTAACCCTAACCCTAACCCTAACCTTCACCCTAACCCTAACCCTAACCCTAACCCCAACTTTAACCCTAACCCTAACCTTAACCCTAACCCTGACCCTAACGCTAAACCTAACTCACAGGTAAGGTAGGAAACTCAGAGAAAATGCGGTTTGGATTCACTAAGATTTACCCTAACCCTAACCCTAGCACTAACTACAAGACTTAGGGAAAACCTGAGACAAAATTCGGCTTGGAGTCCCTACCCCTAACCCTTACCCTTACTTTACCCCTAACCCTAACCTTCACCCTAACCCTGACCCTAACGCTAAACCTAACTCACAGGCTAAGGGAGGAAACTCAGAGAAAATGCGGTTTGGAGTCACTAAGATTTACCCTAACACTAACCCTAACCCTAACCCAAACCCTAACCTTCACCCTAACCCTAACCCTAACCCTAACCTTCAACCTAACCTTCACCCTAACCCTAACCCTAACCCTAACCCTAAGCTTCACCCTAACCCCAACCCTAACCCTAACCCTAACCCTAACTTTAACCCTAACCCTAACCTTAACCCTAACCCTGACCCTAACGCTAAACCTAACTCACAGGTAAGGGAGGAAACTCAGAGAAAATGCGGTTTGGAGTCACTAAGATTTACCCTAACCCTAACCCTAGCACTAACTACAAGGCTTAGGGAAAACCTCAGACAAAATGCGGCTTGGAGTCCCTACCCCTAACCCTAACCCTTACTTTACCCCTAACCCTAACCTTCACCCTAACCCTAACCCTAACCCTAACCCTAACCCTAACTTTAACCATAACCCTAACCTTAACCCTAACCCTGACCCTAACGCTAACCCTAACTCACAGATAAGGGAGGAAACTCAGAGAAAATGCGGTTTGGAGTCACTAAGATTTACCCTAACCCTAACCCTAGCACTAACTACAAGGCTTAGGTAAAACCTCAGACAAAATGCGGCTTGGAGTCCCTACCCCTAACCATAACCCTTACTTTACCCCTAACCCTAACCTTCGCCCTACCCCTGACCCTAACGCTAAACCTAACTCACAGGCTAAGGGAGGAAACTCAGAGAAAATGCGGTTTGGAGTCACTAAGATTTACCCTAACCCTAACCCTAACCCTAACCTTCACCCTAACCCTAACCCTAACCCTAACCCTGACCCTAACCTTCACCCTAACCCTAACCCTAACCCTAACCCTAATCCTAACCTTCACCCTAACCCTAACCCTAACCCTAACCCTAACCTTCACCCTAACCCTAACCCTAACCCTAACCCTAACCCTAACCCTATCCTTCACCCTAACCCTAACCCTTACCCTAACCCTAACCCTAACCCTATCCTTCACCCTAACCCTAACCCTAACCCTAACATTAACCCTAACTTTCATCCTACCCCTAACCTTATCCCTAACCCTGACCCTAACGCTAAACCTAACTCACAGGTAAGGGAGGAAACTCAGAGAAAATGCGGTTTGGAGTCACTAAGATTTACCCTAACCCTAACCCTAGCACTAACTACAAGGCTTAGGGAAAACCTCAGACAAAATGCGGCTTGGAGTCCCTACCCCTAACCCTAACCTTCACCCTAACCCTAACCCTTACCCTAACCCTGACCCTAACTTTAACCCTAACCCTAACCTTAACCCTAACCCTTACCCTAACGCTAAACCTAACTCACAGGTAAGGGAGGAAACTCAGAGAAAATGCGGTTTGGAGTCACTAAGATTTACCCTAACCCTGAGTGTAGCACTAACTACAAGGCTTAGGGAAAACCTCAGACAAAATGCGGCTTGGAGTCCCTAACCCTAACACTTACTTTACCTCTAACCCTAACCATAACCCTAAACCTAACCCTAACTTTAATCCTAACCCTAACCTTCACCCTAACCCTAACCCTAACCCTAACCCTAACCCTTACCCTAAATTTAACCCTACCCCTAACCTTAACCCTAACCCTGACCCTAACGCTGAACCTAACTCACAGGCTAAGGAAGGAAACTCAGAGAAAATGCGGTTTGGAGTCACTAAGATTTACCCTAACCCTAACCCTAGCACTAACTACAAGGCTTAGGGAAAACCTCAGACAAAATGCGGCTTGGAGTCCCTACCCCTAACCCTAACCCTTACTTTACCCCTAACCCTAACCTTCACCCTAACCCTAACCCTAACCCTCACCCTAACCCTAACCCTAACTTTAACCCTAACCCTAACCTTAACCCTAACCCTGACCCTAACGCTGAACCTAACTCACAGTCTAAGGAAGGAAACTCAGAGAAAATGCGGTTTTGAGTCACTAAGATTTACCCTAACCCTAAACCTAGCACAAACTACAAGGCTTAGGGAAAACCTCAGACAAACTGCGGCTTGGAGTCCCTACCCCTAACCCTAACGCTTACTTTACCCCTAACCCTTACCTTGACCCTAACCCTAACCCTAACCCTAACTTTGACCCTAACCCTAACCTTAACCCTAACCCTGACCCTAACGCTAAACCTAACTCACAGGTAAGGGAGGAAACTCAGAGAAAATGCGGTTTGGAGTCACTAAGATTTACCCTAACCCTTACCCTAGCACTAACTACAAGGCTAAGGGAAAACCTCAGACAAAATGCGGCTTGGAGTCCCTACCCCTAACCCTAACCCTTACTTTACCCCTAACCCTAACCTTCACCCTAACCCTAACCCTAACCCTAACCCTTACCCTAACCCTAACTTTAACCCTAACCCTTACCTTACCCCTAACCCTGACCCTAACGCTAAACCTAACTCACAGGTAAGGGAGGAAACTCAGAGAAAATACGGTTTGGAGTCACTAAGATTTACCCTAACACTAACCCTAGCACTAACTACAAGGCTTAGGGAAAACCTCAGACAAAATGCGGCTTGGAGTCCCTAACCCTAACCCTAACCCTTACTTTACCCCTAACCCTAACCATAACCCTAACCCTAACCCTAACCCTAACCCTAACTTTAACCCTAACCCTAACCTTAACCCTAACCCTGACCCTAACGCTAAACCTTACTCACAGGTAAGGGAGGAAACTCAGAGAAAATGCGGTTTGGAGTCACTAAGATTTACCCTAACCCTAACCCTAGCACTAACTACAAGGCTTAGGGAAAACCTCAGACAAAATGCGGCTTGGAGTCCCTACCCCTAACCCTAACCCTTACTTTACCCCTAACTCTAACCTTCCCCCTAATCCACACCCTAACCCAAACCCTAACCCTAACTTTCACCCTAACCCTAACCTTCACCTTAACCCTGACCCTAACGCTAAACCTAACTCACAGGTAAGGGAGGAAACTCAGAGAAAATGCGGTTTGGTGTCACTAAGATTTACCCTAACCCTAACCCTAGCACTAACTACAAGGCTTAGGGAAAACCTCAGACAAAATGCGGCTTGGAGTCCCTTACCCTAACCCTAACCCTTACTTTACCCCTACCCCTAACCATAACCCTAACCCTAACCCTAACTTTTATCCTAACCCTAACCCTAACCCTAACCCTAACCCTAACTTTAACCCTAACCCTAACCTTAACTCTAACCCTAACTTTAACCCTAACCCTAACCTTCACCCTAATTCTGACCCTAACGCTAAACCTAACTCACAGGTAAGTTAGGAAACTCAGAGAAAATGCGGTTTGGAGTCACTAAGATTTACCCTAACCCTAACCCTAGCACTAACTACAAGGCTTAGGGAAAACCTCAGACGAAATGCGGCATGGAGTCCCTAACCCTAACCCTAACCCTTTCTTTACCCCTAACCCTAACCATAACCCTAACCCTAACCCTAACTTTAATCCTAACCCTAACCTTCACCCTAACCCCAACCCTAACCCTAACCCTAGCCCTAACCCTAACCCTAACCTTCACCCTAACCCTAACCCTAACCCTAACTTTAACCCTAACCCTAACCTTAACCCTGACCCTTACTTTACCCCTAACCCTAACCATAACCCTAACCCTAACCGTAACTTTAATCCTACCCCTAACCTTATCCCTTACCCTGACCCTAACGCTAAACCTAACTCACAGGTAAGGGAGGAAACTCAGAGAAAATGCGGTTTGGAGTCACTAAGATTTACCCTAACCCTAACCCTAGCACTAACTACAAGGCTTAGGGAAAACCTCAGACAAAATGCGGCTTGGAGTCCCTACCCCTAACCCTAACCTTCACCCTAACCCTAACCCTAACCCTAACCCTGACCCTAACTTTAACCCTAACCCTAACCTTAACCCTAACCCTTACCCTAACGCTAAACCTAACTCACAGGTAAGGGAGGAAACTCAGAGAAAATGCGGTTTGGAGTCACTAAGATTTACCCTAACCCTGACTGTAGCACTAACTACAAGGCTTAGGGAAAACCTCAGACAAAATGCGGCTTGGAGTCCCTTACCCTAACCCTTACTTTACCTCTAACCCTAACCATAACCCTAAACCTAACCCTAACTTTAATCCTAACCCTAACCTTCACCCTAACCCTAACCCTTACCCTAACCCTAACCCTTACCCTAAATTTAACCCTAACCCTAACCTTAACCCTAACCCTGACCCTAACGCTAAACCTAACTCACAGGTAAGGGAGGAAACTCAGAAAAAATGCGGTTTTGAGACACTAAGATTTACCCTAACCCTAACCCTAGCACTAACTACAAGGCTTAGGGAAAACCTCAGACAAAATGCGGCTTGGAGTCCCTACCCCTAACCCTAACCCTTACTTTACCCCTAACCCTAACCTTCACCCTAACCCTAACCCTAACCCTGACCCTAACCCTAACCCTAACTTTTACCCTAACCCTAACCTTAACCCTAACCCTGACCCTAACGCTGAACCTAACTCACAGGCTAAGGAAGGAAACTCAGAGAAAATGCGGTTTGGAGTCACTAAGATTTACCCTAACCCTAACCCTAGCACTAACTACAAGGCTTAGGGAAAACCTCAGACAAAATGCGGCTTGGAGTCCCTACCCCTAACCCTAACCCCTACTTTACCCCTAACCCTTACCTTGACCCTAACCCTAACCCTAACCCTAACCCTAACTTTAACCCTAACCCTAACCTTAACACTAACCCTGACCCTAACGCTAAACCTAAGCCACAGGTAAGGGAGGAAACTAAGAGAAAATGTTGTTTGGAGTCACTAAGATTTACCCTAACCCTAACCCTAGCACTAACTACAAGGCTTAGGGAAAACCTCAGACAAAATGCGGCTTGGAGTCCCTACCCCTAACCCTAACCCTTACTTTACCCCTAACCCTAACCTTCACCCTAACCCTAACCCTAACCCTAACCCTAACCCTAACTTTAACCCTAACCCTAACCTTAACCCTAACCCTGACCCTAACGCTAAACCTAACTCACAGGTAAGGGAGGAAACTCAGAGAAAATGCGGTTTGGAGTCACTAAGATTTACCCTAACCCTAACCCTAGCACTAACTACAAGGCTTAGGGAAAACCTCAGACAAAATGCGGCTTGGAGTCCCTACCCCTAACCCTAACCCTTACTTTACCCCTAACCCTAACCTTCACCCTAACCCTAAACCTAACCCTAACCCTTACCCTAACCCTAACTTTAACCCTAACCCTAACCTTAACCCTAACCCTGACCCTAACGCTAAACCTAACTCACAGGTAAGGGAGGAACCTCAGAGAAAATGCGGTTTGGAGTCATTAAGATTTACCCTAACCCTAACCCTAGCACTAACTACAAGGCTTAGGGAAAACCTCAGACAAAATGCGGCTTGGAGTCCCTACCCCTAACCCTAACCCTTACTTTACCCCTAACTCTAACCTTCCCCCTAATCCACACCCTAACCCAAACCCTAACCCTAACTTTCACCCTAACCCTAACCTTCACCTTAACCCTGACCCTAACGCTAAACCTAACTCACAGGTAAGGGAGGAAACTCAGAGAAAATGCGGTTTGGTGTCACTAAGATTTACCCTAACCCTAACCCTAGCACTAACTACAAGGCTTAGGGAAAACCTCAGACAAAATGCGGCTTGGAGTCCCTTACCCTAACCCTAACCCTTACTTTACCCCTACCCCTAACCATAACCCTAACCCTAACCCTAACTTTTATCCTAACCCTAACCCTAACCCTAACCCTAACCCTAACCCTAACTTTAACCCTAACCCTAACCTTAACTCTAACCCTAACTTTAACCCTAACCCTAACCTTCACCCTAATTCTGACCCTAACGCTAAACCTAACTCACAGGTAAGTTAGGAAACTCAGAGAAAATGCGGTTTGGAGTCACTAAGATTTACCCTAACCCTAACCCTAGCACTAACTACAAGGCTTAGGGAAAACCTCAGACGAAATGCGGCTTGGAGTCCCTAACCCTAACCCTAACCCTTTCTTTACCCCTAACCCTAACTATAACCCTAACCCTAACCCTAACTTTAATCCTAACCCTAACCTTCACCCTAACCCTAACCCTAACCCTAACCCTAGCCCTAACCCTAACCCTAACCTTCACCCTAACCCTAACCCTAACCCTAACCCTAACTTTAACCCTAACCCTAACCTTAACCCTGACCCTTACTTTACCCCTAACCCTAACCATAACCCTAACCCTAACCGTAACTTTAATCCTACCCCTAACCTTATCCCTTACCCTGACCCTAACGCTAAACCTAACTCACAGGTAAGGGAGGAAACTCAGAGAAAATGCGGTTTGGAGTCACTAAGATTTACCCTAACCCTAACCCTAGCACTAACTACAAGGCTTAGGGAAAACCTCAGACAAAATGCGGCTTGGAGTCCCTACCCCTAACCCTAACCTTCACCCTAACCCTAACCCTAACCCTAACCCTGACCCTAACTTTAACCCTAACCCTAACCTTAACCCTAACCCTTACCCTAACGCTAAACCTAACTCACAGGTAAGGGAGGAAACTCAGAGAAAATGCGGTTTGGAGTCACTAAGATTTACCCTAACCCTGACTGTAGCACTAACTACAAGGCTTAGGGAAAACCTCAGACAAAATGCGGCTTGGAGTCCCTAACCCTAACCCTTACTTTACCTCTAACTCTAACCATAACCCTAAACCTAACCCTAACTTTAATCCTAACCCTAACCTTCACCCTAACCCTAACCCTAACCCTAACCCTAACCCTTACCCTAAATTTAACCCTAACCCTAACCTTAACCCTAACACTGACCCTAACGCTAAACCTAACTCACAGGTAAGGGAGGAAACTCAGAAAAAATGCGGTTTTGAGACACTAAGATTTACCCTAACCCTAACCCTAGCACTAACTACAAGGCTTAGGGAAAACCTCAGACAAAATGCGGCTTGGAGTCCCTACCCCTAACCCTAACCCTTACTTTACCCCTAACCCTAACCTTCACCCTAACCCTAACCCTAACCCTGACCCTAACCCTAACCCTAACTTTAACCCTAACCCTAACCTTAACCCTAACCCTGACCCTAACGCTGAACCTAACTCACAGGCTAAGGAAGGAAACTCAGAAGGAATGCGGTTTGGAGTCACTAAGATTTACCCTAACCCTAACCCTAGCACTAACTACAAGGCTTAGGGAAAACCTCAGACAAAATGCGGCTTGGAGTCCCTACCCCTAACCCTAACCCCTACTTTACCCCTAACCCTTACCTTGACCCTAACCCTAACCCTAACCCTAACCCTAACTTTAACCCTAACCCTAACCTTAACCCTAACCCTGACCCTAACGCTAAACCTAAGCCACAGGTAAGGGAGGAAACTAAGAGAAAATGTTGTTTGGAGTCACTAAGATTTACCCTAACCCTAACCCTAGCACTAACTACAAGGCTTAGGGAAAACCTCAGACAAAATGCGGCTTGGAGTCCCTACCCCTAACCCTAACCCTTACTTTACCCCTAACCCTAACCTTCACCCTAACCCTAACCCTAACCCTAACCCTAACTTTAACCCTAACCCTAACCTTAACCCTAACCCTGACCCTAACGCTAAACCTAACTCACAGGTAAGGGAGGAAACTCAGAGAAAATGCGGTTTGGAGTCACTAAGATTTACCCTAACCCTAACCCTAGCACTAACTACAAGGCTTAGGGAAAACCTCAGACAAAATGCGGCTTGGAGTCCCTACCCCTAACCCTAACCCTTACTTTACCCCTAACCCTAACCTTCACCCTAACCCTAAACCTAACCCTAACCCTTACCCTAACCCTAACTTTAACCCTAACCCTAACCTTAACCCTAACCCTGACCCTAAAGCTAAACCTAACTCACAGGTAAGTTAGGAAACTCAGAGAAAATGCGGTTTGGAGTCACTAAGATTTACCCTAACCCTAACCCTAGCACTAACTACAAGGCTTAGGGAAAACCTCAGACAAAACGCGGCTTGGAGTCCCTACCCCTAACCCTAACCCTTACTTTACCCCTAACCCTAACCTTAACCCTAACTCTAACCCTAACCCTAACCCTAACTTTGACCCTAACCCTAACCTTAACCCTAACCCTGACCCTAACGCTAAACCTAACTCACAGGTAAGGGAGGAAACTCAGAGAAAATGCGGTTTGGAGTCACTAAGATTTACCCTAACCCTAACCCTTGCACTCACTACAAGGCTTAGGGAAAACCTCAGACAAAATGCGGCTTGGAGTCCCTACCCCTAACCCTAACCCTTACTTTACCCCTAACCCTAACCTTAACCCTAACCCTGACCCTAACCCTAACCCTAACCCTAACCCTAACCTTAACCCTAACCCTGACCCTAACGCTAAACCTAACTCACAGGTAAGGGAGGAAACTCAGAGAAAATGCGGTTTGGAGTCACTAAGATTTACCCTAACCCTAACCCTAGCACTAACTACAAGGCTTAGGGAAAACCTCAGACAAAATGCGGCTTGGAGTCCCTACCCCTAACCCTAACCCTTACTTTACCCCTAACCCTAACCTTCGCCTTAACCCTAACCCTAACCCTAACCCTAACCCTAACCCTAACCCTAACTGTAGCACTAACTACAAGGCTTAGGGAAAACCTCAGACAAAATGCGGCTTGGAGTCCCTAACCCTAACCCTAACCCTTACTTTACCCCTAACCCTAACCATAACCCTAACCCTAACCCTAACTTTAATCCTAACCCTAACCTTCACCCTAACCCTAACCCTTACCCTAACCTTCACCCTAACCCTAACCCTAACCCTAACTTTTACCCTAACCCTGACCCTAACGCTAAACCTAACTCACTGGTAAGGGAGGAACCTCAGAGAAAATGCGGTTTGGAGTCACTAAGATTTACCCTAACCCTAACCCTAGCACTAACTACAAGGCTTAGGGAAAACCTCAGACAAAATACGGCTTGGAGTCCCTACCCCTAACCCTAATCCTTACTTTACCCCTAACCCTAACCTTCACCCTAACCCTAACCCTAACCCTGACCCTAACCCTAACCCTAACTTTAACCCTAACCCTAACCTTAACCCTAACCCTGACCCTAACGCTAAACCTAACTCACAGGCTAAGGGAGGAAACTCAGAGAAAATGCGGTTTGGAGTCACTAAGATTTACCCTAACCCTAACCCTAGCACTAACTACAAGGCTTAGGGAAAACCTCAGACAAAATGCGGCTTGGAATCCCTAACCCTAACCCTAACCCTTACTTTACCCCTACCCCTAACCATAACCCTAACCCTAACCCCAACTTTAATCCTAACCCTAACCCTAACCCTAACCCTAACCCTAACTTTAAACCTAACCCTAACCTTAACTCTAACCCTAACTTTAACCCTAACCCTAACCTTCACCCTAATTCTGACCCTAACGCTAAACCTAACTCACAGGTAAGTTAGGAAACTCAGAGAAAATGCGGTTTGGAGTCACTAAGATTTACCCTAAGCCTAACCCTAGCACTAACTACAAGGCTTAGGGAAAACCTCAGACGAAATGCGGCTAGGAGTCCCTAACCCTAACCCTAACCCTTACTTTACCCCTAACCCTAACCATAACCCTAACCCTAACCCTAACTTTAATACTAACCCTAACCTTCACCCTAACCCTAACCCTAACCCTACCCCTAACCCCAACCCTAACCTTCACCCTAACCCTAACCCTAACCCTAACCCTAACTTTAACCCTAACCCTAACCTTAACACTGACCCTTACTTTACCCCTAACCCTAACCATAACCCTAACATTAACCCTAACTTTAATCCTACCCCTAACCTTATCCCTAACCCTGACCCTAACGCTAAACCTAACTCACAGGTAAGGGAGGAAACTCAGAGAAAATGCGGTTTGGAGTCACTAAGATTTACCCTAACCCTAACCCTAGCACTAACTACAAGGCTTAGGGAAAATCTCAGACAAAATGCGGCTTGGAGTCCCTACCCCTAACCCTAACCCTTACTTTACCCCTAACCCTAACCTTCACCCTAACCCTAACCCTAACCCTAACCCTAACTTTAACCCTAACCCTAACCTTAACCCTAACCCTGACCCTAACGCTAAACCTAACTCACAGGTAAGGGAGGAAACTCAGAGAAAATGCGGTTTGGAGTCACTAAGATTTACTCTAACCCTAACCCTAGCACTAACTACAAGGCTTAGGGAAAACCTCAGACAAAATGCGGCTTGGAGTCCCTAACTCTAACCCTAACCCTTACTTTACCCCTAGGCCTAACCATAACCCTAACCCTAACCCTAACTTTAACCCTAACCCTAACCCTAACCCTAACCCTAACTTTAACCCCAACCCTAACCTTAACCCTAACCCTGACCCTAACGCTAAACATAACTCACAGGTAAGAGAGGAAACTCAGAGAAAATGCGATTTGGAGTCACTAAGATTTACCCTAACCCTAACCCTAGCACTAACTACAAGGCTTAGGGAAAACCTCAGACAAAATGCGGCTTAGAGTCCCTACCCCTAACCCTAACCCTTACTTTACCCCTAACCCTAACCTTCACCCTAACCCTAACCCTAACCCTAACCCTAACTTTAACCCTAACCCTAACCTTAACCCTAACCCTGACCCTAACGCTAAACCTAACTCACAGGTAAGGGAGGAAACTCAGAGAAAATGCGGTTTGGAGTCACTAAGATTTACCCTAACCCTAACCCTAGCACTAACTACAAGGCTTAGGGAAAACCTCAGACAAAATGCGGCTTGGAGTCCCTACCCCTAACCCTAACCCTTACTTTACCCCAAACCCTAACCTTCACCCTAACCCTAACCCCAACCCTAACCCTTACCCTAACCCTAACTTTAACCCTAACCCTAACCTTAACCCTAACCCTGACCCTAACGCTAAACCTAACTAACAGGTAAGGGAGGAAACTCAGAGAAAATGCGGTTTGGAGTCACTAAGATTTAACCTAACCCTAACCCTAGCACTAACTACAAGGCTTAGGGAAAACCTCAGAAAAAATGCGGCTTGGAGTCCCTGACTCTAACCCTAATCCTTACTTTACCACTAATCCTAACCATAACCCTAACCCTAACCCTAACTTTAACCCTAACCCTAACCCTAACCCTTACCCTAACTTTAACCCTAACCCTAACCTTAACCCTAACCCTGACCCTAACGCTAAACCTAACTCACAGGTAAGGGAGGAAACTCAGAGAAAATGCGGTTTGGAGTCACTAAGATTTACCCTAATCATAACCCTCGCACTAACTACAAGGCTTAGGGAAAACCTCAGACAAAATGCGGCTTGGAGTCCCTACCCCTAACCCTAACCCTTACTTTACCCTAACCCTAACCTTCACCCTAACCCTTACCCTAACCCTAACCCTAACTTTAACCCTAACCCTAACCTTAACCCTAACCCTGACCCTAACGCTAAACCTAACTCACAGGTAAGGGAGGAAACTCAGAGAAAATGCGGTTTGGAGTCACTAAGATTTACCCTAACCCTAACCCTAGCACTAACTACAAGGCTTAGGGAAAACCTCAGACAAAATTCGGCTTGGAGTCCCTACCCCTAACCCTAACCCTTACTTTACCCCTAACCCTAACCTTCACCCTAACCCTACCCCTAACCCTAACCCTTACCCTAACCCTAACTTTAACCCTAACCCTAACCTTAACCCTAACCCTGACCCTAACGCTAAACCTAACTCACAGGTAAGGGAGGAAACTCAGAGAAAATGCGGTTTGGAGTCACTAAGATTTACCCTAACCCTAACCCTAGCACTAACTACAAGGCTTAGGGAAAACCTCAGACAAAATGCGGCTTGGAGTCCCTACCCCTAACCCTAACCCTTACTTTACCCCTAACCCTAACCTTCACCCTAACCCTAACCCTAACCCTAACCCTAACCCTAACTTTAACCCCAACCCTAACCTTAACCCTAACCCTGAACCTAACGCTAAACCTAACTCACAGGTAAGGGAGGAAACTCAGAGAAAATGCGGTTTGGAGTCACTAAGATTTACCCTAACCCTAACCCTAGCACTAACTACAAGGCTTAGGGAAAACCTCAGACAAAATGCGGCTTGGAGTCCCTACCCCTAACCCTAACCCTTACTTTACCCCTAACCCTAACCTTCCCCCTAACCCACACCCTAACCCAAACCCTAACACTAACTTTAACCCTAACCCTAACCTTAACCCTAACCCTGACCCTAACGCTAAACCTAACTCACAGGTAAGGGAGGAAACTCAGAGAAAATGCGGTTTGGAGTCACTAAGATTTACCCTAACCCTAACCCTAGCACTAACTACAAGGCTTAGGGAAAACCTCAGACAAAATGCGGCTTGGAGTCCCTAACCCTAACCCTAACCCTTACTTTACCCCTAACCCTAACCTTCACCCTAACCCTTACCCTAACCCTAACCCTAACCCTAACTTTAACCCTAACCCTAACCTTAACCCTAACCCTGACCCTAACGCTAAACCTAACTCACAGGTAAGGGAGGAAACTCAGAGAAAATGCGGTTTGGAGTCACTAAGATTTACCCTAACCCTAACCCTAGCACTAACTACAAGGCTTAGGGAAAACCTCAGACAAAATGCGGCTTGGAGTCCCTTACCCTAACCCTAACCCTTACTTTACCCCTAACCCTAACCTTCACCCTAACCCTAACCCTAACCCTAACTTTAACCCTGACCCTAACCTTAACCCTAACCCTGACCCTAACGCTAAACCTAACTCACAGGTAAGGGAGGAAACTCAGAGAAAATGCGGTTTGGAGTCACTAAGATTTACCCTAACCCTAACCCTAGCACTAACTACAAGGCTTAGGGAAAACCTCAGACAAAATGCGGCTTGGAGTCCCTACCCCTAACCCTAACCCTTACTTTACCCCTAACCCTAACCTTCACCCTAACCCTAACCCTAACCCTAACCCTAACCCTAACGTTCACCCTAACCCTAACCCTAACCCTAACCCTAACTCTAACCCTAACTTTAACCCTCACCCTAACCTTAACCCTAACCCTTACTTTACCCCTAACTCTAACCATAACCCTAACCCTAACCCTAACTTTAATCCTAACCCTAACCTTCACCCTAACACTGACCCTAACGCTAAACCTAACTCACAGGTAAGGGAGGAAACTCAGAGAAAATGCGGTTTGGAGTCACTAAGATTTACCCTAACCCTAACCCTAGCACTAACTACAAGGCTTAGGGAAAACCTCAGACAAAATGCGGCTTGGAGTCCCTACCCCTAACCCTAACCCTTACTTTACCCCTAACCCTAACCTTCACCCTAACCCTAACCCGAACCCTAACCCTTACCCTATCTTTAACCCTAACCCTAACCTTAACCCTAACCCTGACCCTAACGCTAAACCTAACTCACAGGTAAGGGAGGAAACTCAGAGAAACTGCGGTTTGGAGTCACTAAGATTTACCCTTACCCTAACCCTAGCACTAACTACAAGGCTTAGGGAAAACCTCAGACAAAATGCGGCTTGGAGTCCCTACCCCTAACCCTAACCCTTACTTTACCCCTAACCCTAACCTTCACCCTAACCCTAACCCTAACCCTGACCCTAACCCTAACCCTAACTTTAACCCTAACCCTAACCTTAACCCTAACCCTGACCCTAACTCTTAACCTAACTCACAGGCTAAGGGAGGAAACTCAGAGAAAATGCGGTTTAAAGTCACAAAGATTTACCCTAACCCTAACCCTAGCACTAACTACAAGGCTAAGGGAAAACCTCAGACAAAATGCGGCTTGGAGTCCCTAACCCTAACCCTAACCCTTACTTTACCCCTAACCCTAACCATAACCCTAACCCTAACCCTAACTTTAATCCTAACACTAACCCTAACCCTAACCCTAACCCTAACCCTAACCCTAACATTTACCCTAACCCTAACCTTAACGTTAACCCTAACTTTAACCCTAACCCTAACCTTAACCCTATCCTGACCCTAACGCTAAACCTAACTCACAGGTAAGTTAGGAAACTCAGAGAAAATGTTATTTGGAGTCACTAAGATTTACCCTAACCCTTACCCTAGCACTAACTACAAGGCTTAGGGAAAACCTCAGACAAAATGCGGCTTGGAGTCCCTAACCCTAACCCTAACCCTTACTTTACCCCTAACCCTAACCATAACCCTAACCCTAACCCTAACTTTCATCCTAACCCTAACCTTCACCCTAACCCTAACCCTAACCCTAACCCTAACCCTAACCCTAACCTTCACCCTAACCCTAACCCTAACCCTAACCCTAACTTTAACCCTAAACCTAACCTTAACCCTAACCCTTACTTTACCCCTAACCCTAACCATAACCCTAACCCTAACCCTAACTTTAATCCTAACCCTAACCTTTACCCTAACCCTGACCCTAACGCTAAACCTACCTCACAGGTAAGGGAGGAAACTCAGAGAAAATGCGGTTTGGAGTCACTAAGATTTACCCTAACCCTAACCCTAGCACTAACTGCAAGGCTTAGGGAAAACCTCAGACAAAATGCGGCTTGGAGTCCCTACCCCTAACCCTAACCCTTACTTTACCCCTAACCCTAACCTTCACCCTAACCCTAACCCTAACCCTAACCCTGACCCTAACTTGAACCCTAACCCTAACCTTAACCCTAACCCTTACCCTAACGCTAAACTTAACTCACAGGTAAGGGAGGAAACTCAGAGAAAATGCGGTTTGGAGTCTCTTAGATTTACCCTAACCCTGACTGTAGCACTAACTACAAGGTTTAGGGAAAACCTCAGACAAAATGCGGCTTGGAGTCCCTAACCCTAACCCTAACCCTTACTTTACCTCTAACCCTAACCATAACCCTAAACCTAACCTTAACTTTAATCCTAACCCTAACCTTCACCCTAACCCTAACCCTAACCCTAATCCTAACCTTCACCCTAACCCTAACCCTAACCCTAACTTTAACCCTAACCCTAACCTTAACCCTAACCCTGACCCTAATGCTAAACCTAACTCACAGGTAAGGGAGGAAACTCAGAGAAAATGCGGTTTGGAGTCACTAAGATTTACCCTTACCCTAACCCTAGCACTAACTACTAGGCTTAGGGAAAACCTCAGACAAAATGCGGCTTGGAGTCCCTACCCCTAACCCTTACCCTTACTTTACCCCTGACCCTAACCTTCACCCTAACCCTAACCCTAACCCAAACCCTAACCCTTACTTTAACCCTAACCCTAACCTTAACCCTAACCCTGACCCTAACGCTAAACCTAACTCACAGGTAAGGGAGGAAACTAAGAGAAAATGCGGTTTGGAGTCACTAAGATTTACCCTAACCCTAACCCTAGCACTAACTACAAGGCTTAGGGAAAACCTCAGACAAAATGCGGCTTGGAGTCCCTTACCCTAACCCTAACCCTTACTTTACCCCTAACCCTAACCTTCACCCTAACCCTAACCCGAACCCTAATCCTTACCCTAACTTTAACCCTAACCCTAACCTTAACCCTAACCCTGACCCTAACGCTAAACCTAACTCACAGGTAAGGGAGGAAACTCAGAGAAACTGCGGTTTGGAGTCACTAAGATTTACCCTTACCCTAACCCTAGCACTAACTACAAGGCTTAGGGAAAACCTCAGACAAAATGCGGCTTGTAGTCCCTACCCCTAACCCTAACCCTTACTTTACCCCTAACCCTAACCTTCACCCTAACCCTAACCCTAACCCTGACCCTAACCCTAACCCTAACTTTAACCCTAACCCTAACCTTAACCCTAACCCTGACCCTAACTCTTAACCTAACTCACAGGCTAAGGGAGGAAACTCAGAGAAAATGCGGTTTGGAGTCATTAAGATTTACCCTAACCCTAACCCTAGCACTAACTACAAGGCTAAGGGAAAACCTCCGACAAAATGCGGCTTGGAGTCCCTAACCCTAACCCTAACCCTTACTTTACCCCTAACCCTAACCATAACCCTAACCCTAACCCTAACTTTAATCCTAACACTAACCCTAACCCTAACCCTAACCCTAACATTTACCCTAACCCTAACCTTAACCCTAACCCTAACTTTAACCCTAACCCTAACCTTAACCCTATCCTGACCCTTACGCTAAACCTAACTCACAGGTAAGTTAGGAAACTCAGAGAAAATGTTGTTTGGAGTCACTAAGATTTACCCTAACCCTAACCCTAGCACTAACTACAAGGCTTAGGGAAAACCTAAGACAAAATGCGGCTTGGAGTCCCTAACCCTAACCCTTACCCTTACTTTACCCCTTACCCTAACCATAACCCTAACCCTAACCCTAACTTTCATCCTAACCCTAACCTTCACCCTAACCCTAACCCTAACCCTAACCCTAACCCTAAAACTAATCCTAACCTTCACCCTAACCCCAACCCTAACCCTAACCCTAACTTTAACCCTAGCCCTAACCTTAACCCTAACCCTTACTTTACCCCTAACCCTAACCATAACCCTAACCCTAACCCTAACTTTAATCCTAACCCTAACCTTCACCCTAACCCTGACCCTAACGCTAAACCTAACTCACAGGTAAGGGAGGAAACTCAGAGAAAATGCGGTTTGGAGTCACTAAGATTTACCCTAACCCTAACCCTAGCACTAACTGCAAGGCTTAGGGAAAACCTCAGACAAAATGCGGCTTGGAGTCCCTACCCCTAACCCTAACCCTTACTTTACCCCTAACCCTAACCTTCACCCTAACCCTAACCCTAACCCTAACCCTGACCCTAACTTTAACCCTAACCCTAACCTTAACCCTAACCCTTACCCTAACGCTAAACTTAACTCACAGGTAAGGGAGGAAACTCAGAGAAAATGCGGTTTGGAGTCTCTTAGATTTACCCTAACCCTGACTGTAGCACTAACTACAAGGCTTAGGGAAAACCTCAGACAAAATGCGGCTTGGAGTCCCTAACCCTAACCCTTACCCTTACTTTACCTCTAACCCTAACCATAACCCTAAACCTAACCTTAACTTTAATCCTAACCCTAACCTTCACCCTAACCCTAACCCTAACCCTAACCTTCACCCTAACCCTAACCCTAACCCTAACTTTAACCCTAACCCTAACCTTAACCCTAACCCTGACCCTAACGCTAAACCTAACTCACAGGCTAAGGAAGGAAACTCAGAGAAAATGCGGTTTGGAGTCACTAAGATTTACCCTAACCCTAACCCTAGCACTAACTACAAGGCTTAGGGAAAACCTCAGACAAAATGCGGCTTGGAGTCCCTAACCCTAACACTAACCCTTACTTTACCCCTAACCCTAACCCTAACCCTAACCCTAACCCTAACCCTAACTTTAACCCTAACCCTAACCTTAACCCTAACCCTGACCCTAACGCTAAACCTAACTCACAGGTAAGGGAGGAAACTCAGAGAAAATGCGGTTTGGAGTCACTAAGATTTACCCTAACCCTAACCCCAGCACTAACTACAAGGCTTAGGGAAAACCTCAGACAAAATGCGGCTTGGAGTCCCTACCCCTAACCCTAACACTTACTTTACCCCTAACCCTAACCTTCACCCTAACCCTAACCCTAACCCTAACCCTAACTTTAACCCTAACCCTAACCTTAACCCTAACCCTGACCCTAACGCTAAACCTAAGCCACAGGTAAGGGAGGAAACTCAGAGAAAATGCGGTTTGGAGTCACTAAGATTTACCCTAACCCCAACCCTAGCACTAACTACAAGGCTTAGGGAAAACCTCAGACAAAATACGGCTTGGAGTCCCTACCCCTAACCCTAACCCTTACTTTAACCCTAACCCTACCCTTAACCCTTACCCTACCCCTAACCCTAACCCTAACCCTAACTTTAACCCTAACCCTAACCTTAACCCTAACCCTGACCCTAACGCTAAACCTAACTCACAGGTAAGGGAGGAAACTCAGAGAAACTGCGGTTTGGAGTCACTAAGATTTACCCTTACCCTAACCCTAGCACTAACTACAAGGCTTAGGGAAAACCTCAGACAAAATGCGGCTTGGAGTCCGTACCCCTAACCCTTACCCTTACTTTAACCCTAACCCTACCCTTAACCCTAACCCTAACCCTAACCCTAACCCTAACTTTAACCCTAACCCTAACCTTAACCCTAACCCTGACCCTAACGCTAAACCTAACTCACAGGTAAGGGAGGAAACTCAGAGAAAATGCGGTTTGGAGTCACTAAGATTTACCCTAACCCTAACCCTAGCACTAACTACAAGGCTTAGGTAAAACCTCAGACAAAATGCGGCTTGGAGTCCCTTACCCTAACACTAACCCTTAATTTACCCC
Source organism: Euprymna scolopes (assembly GCF_053919585.1). Classification (NCBI taxonomy): domain Eukaryota; kingdom Metazoa; phylum Mollusca; class Cephalopoda; order Sepiida; family Sepiolidae; genus Euprymna; species Euprymna scolopes. Next base: position 84,454,679 of record NC_136495.1, read on the forward strand.
TAACCCTAACCTTCACCCCAACCCTAACCCTAACCCTAACCCTAACCTTAACTTTAACCCTAACCCTAACCTTAGCCCTAACCCTGACCCTAACGCTAAACCTAACGCACAGGTAAGGGAGGAAACTCAGAGAAACTGCGGTTTGGAGTCACTAAGATTTACCCTAACCCTAACCCTAGCACTAACTACAAGGCTTAGGGAAAACCTCAGACAAAATGCGGCTTGGAGTCCCTACCCCTAACCCTTACCCTTACTTTAACCCTAACCCTACCCTTAACCCTAACCCTAACCCTAACCCTAACCCTAACTTTAACCCTAACCCTAACCTTAACCCTAACCCTGACCCTAACGCTAAACCTAACTCACAGGTAAGGGAGGAAACTCAGAGAAAATGCGGTTTGGAGTCACTAAGATTTACCCTAACCCTAACACTAGCACTAACTACAAGGCTTAGGGAAAACCTCGGACAAAAGGCGGCTTGGAGTCCCTACCCCTAACCCTAACCCTTACTTTACCCCTAACCCTAACCTTCACCCTAACCCTAACCCTAACCCTAACTTTAACTCTAACCCTAACTTTAACCCTAACCCTAACCTTAACCCTAACCCTGACCCTAACGCTAAACCTAACTCACAGGCTAAGGGAGGAAACTCAGAGAAAATGCGGTTTATAGTCACTAAGATTTACCCTAACCCTAACCCTAGCACTAACTACAAGGCTTAGGGAAAACCTCAGACAAAATGCGGCTTGGAGTCCCTAACCCTTACTTTACCCCTAACCCTAACCATAACCCTAACCCTAGCCCTAACTTTAATCCTAACCCTAACCTTAACCCTAATCCTAACCCTAACCCTAACCCTAACTGTAACCCTAACCCTAACCTTAACCCTAACCCTGACCCTAACGCTAAACCGAACTCACAGGTAAGGGAGGAAACTCAGAGAACATGCGGTTTGGAGTCACTAAGATTTACCCTAACACTAACCCTAGCACTAACTACAAGGCTTAGGGAAAACCTCAGACAAAATGCGGCTTGGAGTCCCTACCCCTAACCCTAACCCTCATTTTACCCCTAACCCTAACCTTCACCCTAACCCTTACCCTAACCCTAACCCTAACCGTAACTTAAACCCTAACCCTAACCTTCACCCTAACCCTGACCCTAACGCTAAACCTAACTCACAGGCTAAGGGAGGAAACTCAGAGAAAATGCGGTTTGGAGTCACTAAGATTTACCCTAACCCTAACCCTAGCACTAACTACAAGGCTTAGGGAAAACCTCAGACAAAATGCGGCTTGGAGTCCCTAACCCTAACCCTAACCCTTACTTTACCCCTAACCCTAACCTTCACCCTAACCCTAACCCTAACCCTAACCCTAACCCTTACCCTAACCCTAACTGTAACCCTAACCCTAACCTTCACCCTAACCCTGACCCTAACGCTAAACCTAACTCACAGGTCAGGGAGGAAACTCAGAGAAAATGCGGTTTGGAGTCACTAAGATTTACCCTAACCCTAACCCTAGCACTAACTACAAGGCTTAGGGAAAACCTCAGACAAAATGCGGCTTGGAGTCCCTACCCCTAACCCTAACCCTTACTTTACCCCTAACCCTAACCTTCACCCTAACCCGAACCCTAACCCTAACCCTAACTTTGACCCTAACCCTAACCTTAACCCTAACCCTGACCCTAACGCTAAACCTAACTCACAGGTAAGGGAGGAAACTCAGAGAAAATGCGGTTTGGAGTCACAAAGATTTACCCTAACCCTAACCCTAGCACTAACTACAAGGCTTAGGGAAAACCTAAGACAAAATGCGGCTTGGAGTCCCTAACCCTTACCCTAACCCTTACTTTACCCCTACCCTAACCATAACCCTAACCCTTACCCTAACTTTAATCCTAACCCTAACCTTCACCCTAACCCTAACCCTAACCCTAACCCTAACCCTAACCTTCAACCTAACCTTCACCCTAACCCTAACCCTAACCCTAACCCTAAGCTTCACCCTAACCCCAACCCTAACCATAACCCTAACCCTAACTTTAACCCTAACCCTAACCTTAACCCTAACCCTGACCCTAACGCTAAACCTAACTAACAGGTAAGGGAGGAAACTCAGAGAAAATGCGGTTTGGAGTCACTAAGATTTACCCTAACCCTAACCCTAGCACTAACTACAAGGCTTAGGGAAAACCTCAGACAAAATGCGGCTTGGAGTCCCTACCCCTAACCCTAACCGTTATTTACCCCTAACCCTAACCTTCACCCTAACCCTAACCCTAACCCTAACCCTAACTTTAACCCTAACCCGAACCTTAACCCCAACCCTGACCCTAACGCTAAACCTAACTCACAGGTAACTCAGAGAAAATGCGGTTTGGAGTCACTAAGATTTACCCTAACCCTAACCCTAGCACTAACTACAAGGCTTAGGGATAACCTCAGACAAAATGCGGCTTGGAGTCCCAACCCTAACCCTAACCCTTACTTTACCCCTAACCCTAACCTTCACCCTAACCCTAACCCTAACCCTAACCCTAACTTTAACCCTAACCCTAACCTTAACCCTAACCCTGACCCTAACGCTAAACCTAACTAACAGGTAAGGGGGAAACTCAGAGAAAATGCGGTTTGGAGTCACTAAGATTTACCCTAACCCTAACCCTAGCACTAACTACAAGGCTTAGGGAAAACCTCAGACAAAATGCGGCTTGGAGTCCCTAACCCTAACCCTAACCCTTACTTTACCCCTAACCCTAACCATAACCCTAACCCTAACCCTAACATTAATCCTAACCCTAACCTTCACCCTAAGCCTAACCCTTACCCTAACCCTAACCCTAACCCTAACCCTAACCTTCACCCTAACCTAACCCTAACCCTAAACCTAACTCTAACCCTAACTTAACCCTAACCCTAACCTTAACCCTAACCCTTACTTTACCCCTAACCCTAACCATAACCCTAACCCTGACCCTAACTTAAATCCTAACCCTAACCTTCACCCTAACCCTGACCCTAACGCTAAACCTAACTCACAGGTAAGGGAGGAAACTCAGAGAAAATGCGGTTTGGAGTCACTAAGATTTACCCTAACCCTAACCCTAGCACTAACTACAAGGCTTAGGGAAAACCTCAGACAAAATGCGGCTTGGAGTCCCTACCCCTAACCCTAACCCTTACTTTACCCCTAACCCTAACCTTCACCCTAACCCTAACCCTAACCCTAACCCTAACCCTCAGACAAAATGCGGCTTGGAGTCCCTACCCCTAACCCTAACCCGTACTTTACCCCTAACCCTAACCTTCACCCTTACCCTAACCCTAACCCTAACTTTAACCCTAAACCTAACCCAAACCCTAACCCTAACCCTCAGACAAAATGCGGCTTGGAGTCCCTAACCCTAACCCTAACCCGGACTTTACCCCTAACCCTAACCATAACCCTAACCCTAACCCTAACTTAAATCCTAACCCTAACCTTCACCCTAACCCAAACCCTAACCCTAACCCTAACCCTAACCCTAACCTTCACCCTAACCCTAACCCTAACCCTAACCCTAACTCTAACCCTAACTTTAACCCTAACCCTAACCTTAACCCTAACACTTACTTTACCCCTAACCCTAACCATAACCCTTACCCTAACCCTAACTTTAATCCTAACCCTAACCTTCACCCAAACCCTGACCCTACGGCTACACCTAACTCACAGGTAAGGGAGGAAACTCAGAGAAAATGCGGTTTGGAGTCACTAAGATTTACCCTAACCCTAACCCTAGCACTAACTACAAGGCTTAGGGAAAACCTCAGACAAAATGCGGCTTGGAGTCCCTACCCCTAACCCTAACCCTTACTTTACCCCTAACCCTAACCTTCACCCTTACCCTAACCCTAACCCTAACTTTAACCCTAAACCTAACCTTAACCCTAACCCTGACCCTAACGCTAAACCTAACTCACAGGCTAAGGGAGGAAACTCAGAGAAAATGCGGTTTGGAGTCACTAAGATTTACCCTAACCCTAACCCTAGCACTAACTACAAGTCTTAGGAAAAACCTCAGACAAAATGCGGCTTGGAGTCCCTAACCCTAACCCTAACCCTTACTTTACCCCTAACCCTAAACATAACCCTAACCCTAACCCTAACTTTAATCTTAACCCTAACCTTAACCCTAACCCTAAACTTCACCCTAACCCTAACCCTAACCCTAACCCTAACTTTAACCCTAACCCTAACCTTAACCCTAACCCTGACCCTAACGCTAAACCTAACTACCAGGTAAGGGAGGAAACTCAGAGAAAATGCAGTTCGGAGTCACTAAGATTTACCCTAACCCTAACCCTAGCACTAACTACAAGGCTTAGGGAAAACCTCAGACAAAATGCGGCTTGGAGTCCCTACCCCTAACCCTAACCCTTACTTTACCCCTAACCCTAACCTTCAACCTAACCCTAACCCTAAGCCTAACCCTAACCCTAACTTTAACCCTAACCCTAACCTTAACCCTAACCCTGACCCTAACGCTAAACCTAACTCACAGGTAAGGGAGGAAACTCAGAGAAAATGCGGTTTGGAGTCACTAACATTTACCCTAACCCTAACCCTAGCAAGGCTTAGGGAAAACCTCAGACAAAATGCGGCTTGGAGTCCCTACCCCTAACCCTAAGCCTGCTGTACTCCTAACCCTAACCTTCACCCTAACCCTAACCCTAACCCTAACCCTAACTTTAACCCTAACCCTAACGTTCACCATCCCTGACCCTAACGCTAAACCTAACTCACAGGTAAGGGAGGAAACTCAGAGAAAATGCGGTTTGGAGTCACTAAGATTTACCCTAACCCTAACCCTAGCACTAACTACAAGGCTTAGGGAAAACCTCAGACAAAATGCGGCTTGGAGTCCCTAACCCTAACCCTAACCCTTACTTTACCCCAAACCCTAACCTTCACCCTAACCCTAACCCTAACCCTAACCCTAACCCTAACTTTAACCCTAACCCTAACCTTAACCCTAACCCTGACCCTAACGCTAAACCTAACTCACAGGTAAGGGAGGAAACTCAGAGAAAATGCGGTTTGGAGTCACTAAGATTTACCCTAACCCTAACCCTAGCACTAACTACAAGGCTTAGGGAAAACCTCAGACAAAATGCGGCTTGGAGTCCCTACCCCTTACCCTAACCCTTACTTTACCCCTAACCCTAACTTTCACCCTAACCCTAACCCTAACCCTAACCCTAACCCTTACTTTAACCCTAACCCGAACCTTAACCCCAACCCTGACCCTAACGCTAAACCTAACTCACAGGTTAGGGAGGAATTTAGAGAAAATGCGGTTTGGAGTCACTAAGATTTACCCTAACCCTAACCCTAGCACTAACTACAAGGCTTAGGGAAAACCTCAGACAAAATGCGGCTTGGAGTCCCTACCCCTAACACTAACCCTTACTTTACCCCTAACCCTAACCATAACCCTAACCCTAACCCTAACCCTAACCCTAACTTTAACCCTAACCCTAACCTTAACCCTAACCCTGACCCTAACGCTAAACCTAACTCACAGGTAAGGGAGGAAACTCAGAGAAAATGCTGTTTGGAGTCACTAAGATTTACCCTAACCCTAACCCTAGCACTAACTACAAGGCTTAGGGAAAACCTAAGACAAAATGCGGCTTGGAGTCCCTAACCCTAACCCTAACCCTTACTTTACCCCTAACCCTAACCTTCACCCTAACCCTAACCCTAACCCTAACCCTAACTTTAACCCTAACCCTAACTCCAACCCTAACCCTAACCCTTACCCGACCTTTAACCCTAACCCTAACCTAAACCCTAACCCTGACCCTAACGCTAAACGTAACTCACAGGTAAGGGAGGAAACTCAGAGAAAATACGGTTTGGAGTCACTAAGATTTACCCTAACCCTAACCCTAGCACTAACTACAAGGCTTAGGGAAAACCTCAGACAAAATGCGGCTTGGAGTCCCTACCCCTAACCCTAACCCTTACTTTACCCCTAACCCTAACCTTCACCCTAACCCTGACCCTAACGCTAAACAACTCACAGGCTAAGGGAGGAAACTCAGAGAAAATGCGGTTTGGAGTCACTAAGATTGACCCTAACCCTAACCCTAACCCTAACCCTAACCTTCACCCTAACCCTAACCCTAACCCTAACCCTAACCCTAACCTTCACCCTAACCCTAACCCTAACCCTAACCCTAACTTCACCCTAACCCTAACCCTAACTCTAACCCTAACTTTAACCCTAACCCTAACCTTAACCCTAACCCTGACCCTAACGCTAAACCTAACTCAAAGGCTAAGGGAGGAAACTCAGAGAAAATGCGGTATGGAGTCACTAAGACTTACCCTAACCCTAACCCTAGCCCTAACTACAAGGCTTAGGGAAAATCTCAGACAAAATGCGGCTTGGAGTCCCTAACCCTAACCCTAACCCTTACCCTAACCCTAACTTTAACCCTAACCCTAACCTTAACTCTAACCCTGACCCTAACGCTAAACCTAACTAACAGGCTAAGGGAGGAAACTCAGAGAAAATGCGGTTTGGAGTCACTAAGACTTACCCTAAACCTGACCCTAGCCCTTACTACAAGTCTTAGGGAAAACCTCAGACAAAATGCGGCTTGGAGTCCCTAACCCTAACCCTAACCCTAACTTTAACCCTAACCCTAACCTTAACCCTAACCCGGACCCTAACCCTAAACCTAACTCACAGGTAAGGGAGGAAACTCAGAGAAAATGCGGTTTGGAGTCACTAAGATTTAACCTAACCCTAACCCTAGCACTAACTACAAGGCTTAGGGAAAACCTCAGACAAAATGCGGCTTGGAGTCCCTACTCCTAACCCTAACCCTTACTTTACCCCTAACCTTAACCTTCACCCTAACCCTAACCCTAACCCTAACCCTAACCCTAACTTTAACCCTAACCCTAACCTTAACCCTAACCCTGACCCTAACGCTAAACCTAACTCACAGGTAAGGGAGGAAACTCAGAGAAAATGCGGTTTGGAGTCACTAAGATTTACCCTAACCCTAACCCTAGCACTAACTACAAGGCATAGGGAAAACCTCAGACAAAATGCGGCTTGGAGTCCCTAACCCTAACCCGTACCCTTACTTTACCCCTAACCTTAACCTTCACCCTAACCCTAACCCTAACCCTAACCCTAACCCTAACTTTAACCATAACCCTAACCTTAACCCTAACCCTGACCCTAACGCTAAACCTAACTCACAGGTAAGGGAGGAAACTCAGAGAAAATGCGGGTTGGAGTCACTAAGATTTACCCTAACCCTAACCCTAGCACTAACTACAAGGCTTAGGGAAAACCTCAGACAAAATGCGGCTTGGAGTCCCTACCCCTAACCCTAACCCATACTTTACCCCTAACCCTAACCTTAACCCTATACCTAACCCTAACCCTGACCCTAACCCTAACGCTAACTTTAACCCTAACCCTAACCTTAACCCTAACCCTGACCCTAACGCTAAACCTAACTCACAGGTAAGGGAGGAAACTCAGAGAAAATGCGGTTTGGAGTCACTAAGATTTACCCTGACCCTAACCCTAGCACTAACTACAAGGCTTAGGGAAAACCTCAGACAAAATGCGGCTTGGAGTCCCTAACCCTAACCCTAACCCGGACTTTACCCTAACCCTAACCATAACCCTAACCATAACCCTAACTTTAACCCTAACCCTAACCCTAACCCTAACCTTCACCCTAACCCTAACCCTAACCCTAACTCTAACCCTAACTTTAACCCTAACCCTAACCTTAACCCTAACTCTTACTTTACCCCTAACCCTAACCATAACCCTAACCCTAACCCTAACTTTAATCCTAACCCTAACCTTCACCCAAACCCTGACCCTAACGCTAAACCTAACTCACAGGTAAGGGAGGAAACTCAGAGAAAATGCGGTTTGGAGTCACTAAGATTTACCCTAACCCTAACCCTAGCACTAACTACAGGGCTTAGGGAAAACCTCAGACAAAATGCGGCTTGAAGTCCCTACCCCTAACCCTAACCCTTCTTTACCCCTAACCCTAACCTTCACCCTAACCCTAACCCTAACCCTAACCCTAACCTTTACCCTAACCCTAACCCTAACCCTAACCCTAACCTTCACACTAACCTAACCCTAACCCTAAACCTAAATCTAACCCTAACTTTAACCCTAACCCTAACCTTAACCCTAACCCTTACTTTACCCCTAACCCTAACCATAACCCTAACCCTAACCCTAACTTTAATCCTAACCCTAACCTTAACCCTAACCCTGACCCTAACGCTAAACCTAACTCACAGGTAAGGGAGGAAACTCAGAGAAAATGCGGTTTGGAGTCACTAAGATTTACCCTAACCCTAACCCTAGCACTAACTACAAGGCTTAGGGAAAACCTCAGACAAAATGCGGCTTGGAGTCCCTACCCCTAACCCTAACCCTTACTTTACCCCTAACCCTAACCTTCACCCTAACCCTAACCCTAACCCTAACCCTAACCCTACTTTAACCCTAACCCTAATCTTAACCCTAACCCTGACCCTAACGCTAAACCTAACTTACAGGCTAAGGGAGGAAACTCAGAGAAAATGCGGTTTGGAGTCCCTAACCCTAACCCTAACCCTTACTTTACCCCTAACCCTAACCATAACCCTAACCCTACCCCTAACTTTAATCCTAACCCTAACCTTAACCCTAACCCTAACCCTAACCCTGACTTTAACCCTAACCCTAACCTTAACCCTAACCCTGACCCTAACGCTAAACCTAACTCACAGGTAAGGGAGGAAACTCAGAGAAAATGCGGTTCGGAGTCACTAAGATTTACCCTAACCCTAACCCTAGCACTAACTACAAGGCTTAGGGAAAACCTCAGACAAAATGCGGCTTGGAGTCCCTACCCCTAACCCTAACCCTAACTTTACCCCTAACCCTTACCTTCACCCTAACACTAACCCTAACCCCAACCCTAACCCTAACCCTAACTTTCACCCTAACCCTAACCTTAACCCTAACCCTGACCCTAACCCTTACGCTAACTTTAACCCTAACCCTAACCTTAACCCTAACCCTGACCCTAACGCTAAACCTAACTCACAGGTAAGGGAGGAAACTCAGAGAAAATGCGGTTTGGAGTCACTAAGATTTACCCTGACCCTAACCCTAGCACTAACTACAAGGCTTAGGGAAAACCTCAGACAAAATGCGGCTTGGAGTCCCTAACCCTAACCCTAACCCGGACTTTACCCCTAACCCTAACCATAACGCTAACCATAACCCTAACTTTAATCCTAACCCTAACCCTAACCCTAACCCTAACCCTAACCTTCACCCTAACCCTAACCCTAACCCTAACCCTAACTCTAACCCTAACTTTAACCCTAACCCTAACCTTAACCCTAACCCTTACTTTACCCCTAACCCTAACCATAACCCTAACCCTAACCCTAACTTTAAACCTAACCCTAACCTTCACCCAAACCCTGACCCTAACGCTACACCTAACTCACAGGTAAGGGAGGAAACTCAGAGAAAATGCGGTTTGAAGTCACTAAGATTTACCCTAACCCTAACCCTAGCACTAACTACAAGGCTTAGGGAAAACCTCAGACAAAATGCGGCTTGAAGTCCCTACCCCTAACCCTAACCCTTCTTTACCCCTAACCCTAACCTTCACCCTAACCCTTACCCTAACCCTAACCCTAACCTTCACCCTAACCCTAACCCTAACCCTAACCCTAACCCAAACTTTAACCCTACACCTAACCTTAACCCTTACCCTGACCCAAACGCTAAACCTAACTCACAGGCTAAGGGAGGAAACTCAGAGAAAATGCGGTTTGGAGTCACTAAGATTTACCCTAACCCTAACCCTAGCACTAACTACAAGGCTTAGGGAAAACCTCAGACAAAATGCGGCTTGGAGTCCCTACCCCTAACCCTAACCCTTACTTTACCCCTAACCCTAACCTTCACCCTAACCCTGACCCTAACGCTTAACCTAACTCACAGGTTAAGGGGGGAAACTCAGAGAAAATGCGGTTTGGAGTCACTAAGATTTACCCTAACCCTAACCCTAACCCTAACCCTGACCCTAACCCTAACCTTCACCCTAACCCTAACCCTGACCCTAACCCTAACCCTAACCTTCACCCTAACCCTAACCCTAACCCTAACCTTCACCCTAACCCTAACCCTAACCCTAACCTTCACCCTAACCCTAACCCTAACCCTAACCCTTACCCTAACTTTAACCCTAACCCTAACCTTAACCCTAACCCTGACCCTAACGCTAAACCTAACTCACAGGTAAGGGAGGAAACTCAGAGAAAATGCGGTTTGGAGTCACTAAGATTTACCCTAACCCTAACCCTAGCACTAACTACAAGGCTTAGGGAAAACCTCAGACAAAATGCGGCTTGGAGTCCCTACCCCTAACACTAACCCTTACTTTACCCCTACCCCTGACCATAACCCTAACCCTAACCCTAACTTTAATCCTAACCCTAACCTTCACCCTTACCCTAACCCTAACCCTAACCCTAACCCTTACCTTCACCCTAACCTTACCCTAACCCTAAACCTAACTCTAACCCCAACTTTAACCCTAACCCTAACCTTCACCCTAACCCTTACTTTACCCCTAACCCTAACCATAACCCTAACCCTGACCCTAACTTTAATCCTAACCCTAACCTTTACCCTAACCCCAACCCTAACCCTAACCCTAACTTTAACCCTAACCCTAACCTTAACCCTAACCCTGACCCTAACGCTAAACCTGACTCACAGGTAAGGGAGGAAACTCAGAGAAAATGCGGTTTGGAGTCACTAAGATTTACCCTAACCCTAACCGTAGCACTAACTACAAGGCTTAGGGAAAACCTCAGACAAAATGCGGCTTGGAGTCCCTACCCCTAACCCTAACCCTTACTTTACCCCTAACCCTTACCTTCACCCTAACCCTAACCCTAACCCTAACCCTTACCCCAAACCTACCTTTCACCCTAACCCTAACCTTAACCCTAACCCTCACCCTTACGCTAAACCTAACTTACAGGTAAGGGAGGAAACTCAGAGAAAATGCGGTTTGGAGTCACTAAGATTTACCCTAACCCTAACCCTAGCACTAACTACAAGGCTTAGGGAAAACCTCAGACAAAATTCGGCTTGGAGTCCCTACCCCTAACCATAACCCTTACTTTACCCCTAACCCTAACCTTCACCCTAACCCTAACCCTAACCCTGACCCTAACCCTAACCCTAACTTTAACCCTAACCCTAACCTTAACCCTAACCCTGACCCTAACGCTAAACCTAACTCACAGGTAAGGGAGGAAACTCAGAGAAAATGCGGTTTGGAGTCACTAAGATTTACCCTAACCCTAACCCTAGCACTAACTACAAGGCTTAGGGAAAACCTCAGACAAAATGCGGCTTGGAGTCCCTACCCCTAACCCTAACCCTTACTTTACCCCTAATCCTAACCCTAACCCTAACCCTAACCCTAACCCTTACCCTAACTTCAACCCTAACCCTAACCTTAACCCTAACCCTGACCCTAACGCTAAACCTAACTCACAGGTAAGGGAGGAAACTCAGAAAAAATGCGGTTTGGAGTCACTAACATTTACCCTAACCCTAACCCTAGCACTAACTACAAGGCTTAGGGAAAACCTCAGACAAAATGGGGCTTGGAGTCCCTGACACTGACCCTAACCCTTACTTTACCCCTAACCCTAACCATAACCCTAACCCTAACCCTAACTTTAATCCTAACCCTAACCTTCACCCTAACCCTAACCCTAACCCTAACCCTAACCCTGACCCTAACCCTAACGCTAACTTTAACCCTAACCCTAACCTTAACCCTAACCCTAACACTAACGCTAAACCTAACTCACAGGTAAGGGAGGAAACTCAGAGAAAATGCGGTTTGGAATCACTAAGATTTACCCTGACCCTAACCCTAGCACTAATTACAAGGCTTAGGGAAAACCTCACACAAAATGCGGCTTGGAGTCCCTAACCCTAACCCTAACACTAACTTTAACCCTAACCCTAACCATAACCCTAACCCTAACCCTAACTTTAATCCTAACCCTAACCTTCACCCTAACCCTAACCCTAACCCTAACCCTAACCTTCACCCTAACCCTAACCCTAACCCTAACCCTAACTCTAACCGTAACTTTAACCCCAACCCTAACCTTAACCCTAACCCTTACTTTACCCCTACCCCTAACCATAACCCTAACCCTAACCCTAACTTTAACCCTAACCCTACCCTTAACCCTAATCCTGACCCTAATGCTAAACCTAACTCACAGGTAAGGGAGGAAACTAAGAGAAAATGCGGTTTGGAGTCACTAAGATTTACCCTAACCCTAACCCTAGCACTAACTACAAGGCTTAGGGAAAACCTCAGACAAAATGCGGCTTGGAGTCCCTACCCCTAACCCTAACCCTTACTTTACCCCTAACCCTAACCTTCACCCTCACCCTGACCCTAACGCTAAACCTAACTCACAGGCTAAGGGAGGAAACTCAGAGAAAATGCGGTTTGGAGTCACTAAGATTTACCCTAACCCTAACCCTAACCCTTACCCTGAACTTAACCCTAACCTTCACCCTAACCCTAACCCTGACCCTAACCCTAACCCTAACCTTCACCCTAACCCTAACCCTAAACCTAACCCTAACCTTCACTCTACCCCTAACCCCAACCCTAACCCTAACCCTAACTTTAACCCTAACCCTAACCTTTACCCTAACCCTGACCCTAACGCAAAACCTAACTCACAGGTAAGGGAGGAAACTCAGAGAAAATGCCGTTTGGAGTCACTAAGATTTACCCTAACCCTAACCCTAGCACTAACTACAAGGCTTAGGGAAAACCTCAGACAAAATGCGGCTTGGAGTCCCTACCCCTAAACCTAACCCTTTCTTTACCCCCAACCCTAACCCTAACCCTAACCCTAACCCTAACTTTAACCCTAACCCTAACCTTAACCTTAACTTTAACCCTAACCCTAACCTTTACCCTAACCCTGACCCGAACTTTAACCCTAACCCTAACCCTAACTTTAACCCTAACCCTAACTTTAACCCTAACCCCAACCCTAACCCTAAACCTTACCCGAACTTTAACCCTAACCCTAACCTTAACCCTAACCCTGACCCTAACGCTAAACCTAACTCACAGGTAAGGGAGGAAATTCAGAGAAAATGCGGTTTGGAGTCACTAAGATTTACCCTAACCCTAACCCCAGCACTAACTAAAAGGCTTAGGGAAAACCTCAGACAAAATGCGGCTTGGAGTCCCTAACCCTAACCCTAACCCTTACTTTACCCCTAACGCTAACCATAACCCTAACCCTAACCCTAACTTTAATCCTAACCCTAACCTTCACCCTAACCCTAACCCTAACCCTAACCTTCACCCTAACCCCAATCCCAACCCTAACCCTAACCCTAACCCTAACTTTACCCCTAACCCTATCCTTAACCCTAACCCTGACCCTAACGCTAAACCTAACTCACAGGTAAGGGAGGAAACTCAGAGAAAATGCGGTTTGGAGTCACTAAGATTTACCCTAACCCTAACCCTAGCACTAACTACAAGGCTTAGGGAAAACCTCAGACAAAATGCGGCTTGGAGTCCCTACCCCTAACCCTAACCCTTACTTTACTCCTAACCCTAACCTTAACCCCAACACTACCCCTATCTCTAACCCTAACTTTAACCCTAACCCTAACCTTCACCCTAACCCTTACCCTAACCCTTACCCTAACCCTAACCATAACTTTAACCCTAACCCTGACCCTAACGCTAAACCTAACTTACAGGTAAGGGAGGAAACTCAGAGAAAATGCGGTTTGGAGTCTCTAAGATTTACCCTATCCCTAACCCTAGCACTAACTACAAGGCTTAGGGAAAACCTCAGACAAAATGCGGCTTGGAGTCCCTAACCCTAACCCTAACCCTTACTGTACCCCTAACCCTAACCATAACCCTAACCCTAACCCTAACTTTAATCCTAACCCTAACCTTCACCCTAACCCTAACCCTAACCCTAACCCTAACTTTAACCCTAACCCTAACCTTAACCCTAACCCTAACCCTCACCCTAACCCTAACCCTAACCCTTACTTTACCCCTAACCCTAACCTTCACCCTACCCCTAACCCTAACCCTAACCCTAACCCTAACTTTAACCCTAACCCTAACCTTAACCCTAACCCTGACCCTAACGCTAAACCTAACTAACAGGTAAGGGAGGAAACTCAGAGAAAATGCGGTTTGGAGTCACTAAGATTTACCCTAACCCTAACCCTAACCCTAGCACTAACTACAAGGCTAAGGGAAAACCTCAGACAAAAATCGGCTTGGAGTCCCTACCCCTTACCCTAACCCTTACTTATCCCCTAACCCTAACCTTCACCCTAACCCTAACCCTAACCCTCACCCTAACCCTAACTTTAACCCTAACCCTACCCTTAACCCTAACCCTGACCCTAACGCTAAACCTAACTCACAGGTAAGGGAGGAAACTCAGAGAAAATGCGGTTTGGAGTCACTAAGATTTACCCTAACCCTAACCCTAGCACTAACTACAAGGCTTAGGGAAAACCTCAGACAAAATGCGGCTTGGAGTCCCTACCCCTAACCCTAACCCTTACTTTACCCCTAACCCTAACCTTCACCCTAACCCTAACCCTAACCCTAACCCTAACTTTAACCCTAACCCTTACCTTAACCCTAACCCTGACCCTAACGCTAAACCTAACTCACAGGTAAGGGAGGAAACTCAGAGAAAATGCGGTTTGGAGTCACTAAGATTTACCCTAACCCTAACCCTAGCACTAACTACAAGGCTTAGGGAAAACCTCAGACAAAATGCGGCTTGGAGTCCCTACCCCTAACCCTAACCCTTACTTTACCCCTAACTCCAACCTTCACCCTAACCCTAACCCTAACCCTAACCATAACCCTAACTTTAACCCTAACCCTAACCTTAACCCTAACCCTGACCCTAACGCTAAACCTAACTCACAGGTAACGGAGTAAACGCAGAGAAAATGCGGTTTGGAGTCACTAAGATTTACCCTAACCCTAACCCTAGAACTAACTACAAGGCTTAGGGAAAACCTCAGACAAAATGCGGCTTGGAGTCCCTAACCTTAACCCTAACCCTTACTTTACCCCTAACCCTAACCATAACCCTAACCCTAACCCTAACTTTAATCCTAACCCTAACCTTCACCCTAACCCTAACCCCAAACCTAACCCTAACCTTCACCCTAACCCTAACCCTAACCCTAACCCTAACCCTAATTTAACCCTAACCTTAACCTTAACCCTAACCCTGACCCTAACGCTAAACCTAACTCACAGGTAAGGGAGGAAACTAAGAGAAAATGCGGTTTGGAGTCACTAAGATTTACCCTAACCCTAACCCTAGCACTAACTACAAGGCTTAGGGAAAACCTCAGACAAAATGCGGCTTGGAGTCCTTACCCCTAACCTTCACCCTAACCCTAACCCTAACTTTGACCCTAACCCTAACCCTAACTTTAACCCTAACCCTAACCTTAACCCTAACCCTGACCGTAACGCTAAATCTAACTCACAGGTAAGGGAGGAAACTCAGAGAAAATGCGGTTTGGAGTCACTAAGATTTACCCTAACCCTAACACTAGCACTAACTACAAGGCTTAGCGAAAACCTCAGAAAAAATGCGGCTTGGAGTCCCAAACCCTAACCCTAACCCTTCCTTTACCCCTGACCCTAACCATAACCATAACCCTAACCCTAACTTTTATCCTAGCCCTAACCTTCACCCTAACCCTAACCCTAACCCTAACCCTAACCTTCACCCTAACCCTAACCCCAACCCTAACCCTAACCCTAACCCTAACTTTAACCCTAACCCTAACCTTAACCCTAACCCTGACCCTAACGCTAAACCTAAATCACAGGTAAGGGAGGAAACTCAGAGAAAATGCGGTTTGGAGTCACTAAGATTTACCCTAACCCTAACCCTAGCCCTAACTACAAGGCTTAGGGAAAACCTCAGACAAAATGCGGCTTGGAGTCCCTACCCCTAAACCTAACCCTTACTTTACCCCTAACCCTAACCTTCACCCTAACCCCAACCCTAAACCTAACCCTAACCCTAACCCTAACTTTAACCCTAACCCTAACCTTAACCCTAACCCTGACCCTAACGCTAAACCTAACTCACAGGTAAGGGAGGAAACTCAGAGAAAATGCGGTTTGGAGTCACTAAGGTTTACCCTAACCCTAACCCTAGCACTAACTACAAGGCTTAGGGAAAACCTCAGACAAAATGCGGCTTGGAGTCCCTAACCCTAACCCTAACCCTTACTTTACCCCTAACCCTCACCATAACCCTAACCCTAACCCTAACTTAAATCCTAACCCTAACCTTCACCCTAACCCTAACCCTAACCCTAACCCTAACCCTAACTTTAACCCTAACCCTAACCTTAACCCTAACCCTGACCCTAACGCTAAACCTAACTCACAGGTAAGGGAGGAAACTCAGAGAAAATGCGGTTTGGAGTCACTAAGATTTTCCCTAACCCTAACCCTAGCACTAACTACAAGGCTTAGGGAAAACCTCAGACAAAATGCGGCTTGGAGTCCCTACCCCTAACCCTAACCCTTACTTTACCCCTAACCCTAACCTTCACCCTAACCCGAACCCTAAACCTAACCCTAACCCTAACCCTAACTTTCACCCTAACCCTAACCTTAACCCTAACCCTGACCCTAACGCTAAACCTAACTCACAGGTAAGGGAGGAAACTCAGAGAAAATGCGGTTTGGAGTCACTAAGATTTACCCTAACCCTAACCCTAGCACTAACTACAAGGCTTAGGGAAAACCTCAGACAAAATGCGGCTTGGAGTCCCTACCCCTAACCCTAACCCTTACTTTACCCCTAACCCTAACCTTCACCCTAACCCTAACCCTAACCCTAACCCTATCCCTAACCCTAACTTTAACCCTAACGCTAACCTTAACCCTAACCCTGACCCTAACGCTAAACCTAACTCACAGGTAAGGGAGGAAACTCAGAGAAAATGCGGTTTGGAGTCACTAAGATTTACCCTAACCCTAACCCTAGCACTAACTACAAGGCTTAGGGAAAACCTCAGACAAAATGCGGCTTGGAGTCCTTACCCCTAACCCTAACCCTTACTTTACCCCTAACCCTAACCTTCACCCTAACCCTAACCCTAACTTTGACCCTAACCCTAACCCTAACTTTAACCCTAACCCTAACCTTAACCCTAACCCTGACCCTAACGCTAAATCTAACTCACAGGTAAGGGAGGAAACTCAGAGAAAATGCGGTTTGGAGTCACTAAGATTTACCCTAACCCTAACACTAGCACTAACTACAAGGCTTAGGGAAAACCTCAGACAAAATCCGGCTTGGAGTCCCTAACCCTAACCCTAACCCTTACTTTACCCCTAACCCTAACCATAACCCTAACCCTAACCGTAACTTTAATCCTAACCCTAACCTTAACCCTAACCCTGACCCTAACGCTAAACCTAACTCACAGGTAAGGGAGGAAACTCAGAGAAAATGCGGTTTTGAGTCACTAAGATTTACCCTAACCCTAACCCTAGCACTAACTACAAGGCTTAGGGAAAACCTCAGACAAAATGCGGCTTGGAGTCCCTACCCCTAACCCTAACCCTTACTTTACCCCTAACCCTAACCTTCACCCTAACCCTAACCCTAACCCTAACTTTAACCCTAACCCTAACCTTAACCCTAACCCTGACCCTAACGCTAAACCTAACTCACAGGTAAGGGAGGAAACTCAGAGAAAATGCGGTTTGGAGTCACTAAGATTTACCCTAACCCTAACCCTAGCACTAACTACAAGGCTTAGCGAAAACCTCAGAAAAAATGCGGCTTGGAGTCCCAAACCCTAACCCTAACCCTTACTTTACCCCTGACCCTAACCATAACCATAACCCTAACCCTAACTTTTATCCTAGCCCTAACCTTCACCCTAACCCTAACCCTAACCCTAACCCTAACCTTCACCCTAACCCTAACCCCAACCCTAACCCTAACCCCAACCCTAACTTTAACCCTAACCCTGACCCTAACGCTAAACCTAAATCACAGGTAAGGGAGGAAACTCAGAGAAAATGCGGTTTGGAGTCACTAAGATTTACCCTAACCCTAACCCTAGCACTAACTACAAGGCTTAGGGAAAACCTAAGACAAAATGCGGCTTGGAATCCCTAACCCTAACCCTAACCCTTACTTTACCCCTAACCCTAACCATAACCCTAACCCTAACCCTCACTTGAATCCTAACCCTAACCTTCACCCTAACCCTAACCCTAACCCTAACCCTAACCCTAACCCTAACCTTCACCCTAACCCTAACCCTAACCCTAACCCTAACCCTAACCCTAACTTTAAACCTAACCCTAACCTTAACCCTAACCCTGACCCTAACGCTAAACCTAACTCACAGGTAAGGGAGGAAACTCAGAGAAAATGCGGTTTGGAGTCACTAAGATTTACCCTAACCCTAACCCTAGCACTAACTACAAGGCTTAGGGAAAACCTCAGACAAAATGCGGCTTGGAGTCCCTACCCCTAACCCTAACCCTTACTTTACTCCTAACCCTAACCTTAACCCCAACACTACCCCTATCTCTAACCCTAACTTTAACCCTAACCCTAACCTTCACCCTAACCCTTACCCTAACCCTTACCCTAACCCTAACCATAACTTTAACCCTAACCCTGACCCTAACGCTAAACCTAACTTACAGGTAAGGGAGGAAACTCAGAGAAAATGCGGTTTGGAGTCTCTAAGATTTACCCTATCCCTAACCCTAGCACTAACTACAAGGCTTAGGGAAAACCTCAGACAAAATGCGGCTTGGAGTCCCTAACCCTAACCCTAACCCTTACTGTACCCCTAACCCTAACCATAACCCTAACCCTAACCCTAACTTTAATCCTAACCCTAACCTTCACCCTAACCCTAACCCTAACCCTAACCCTAACTTTAACCCTAACCCTAACCTTAACCCTAACCCTAACCCTCACCCTAACCCTAACCCTAACCCTTACTTTACCCCTAACCCTAACCTTCACCCTACCCCTAACCCTAACCCTAACCCTAACCCTAACTTTAACCCTAACCCTAACCTTAACCCTAACCCTGACCCTAACGCTAAACCTAACTAACAGTTAAGGGAGGAAACTCAGAGAAAATGCGGTTTGGAGTCACTAAGATTTACCCTAACCCTAACCCTAACCCTAGCACTAACTACAAGGCTAAGGGAAAACCTCAGACAAAAATCGGCTTGGAGTCCCTACCCCTTACCCTAACCCTTACTTATCCCCTAACCCTAACCTTCACCCTAACCCTAACCCTAACCCTCACCCTAACCCTAACTTTAACCCTAACCCTACCCTTAACCCTAACCCTGACCCTAACGCTAAACCTAACTCACAGGTAAGGGAGGAAACTCAGAGAAAATGCGGTTTGGAGTCACTAAGATTTACCCTAACCCTAACCCTAGCACTAACTACAAGGCTTAGGGAAAACCTCAGACAAAATGCGGCTTGGAGTCCCTACCCCTAACCCTAACCCTTACTTTACCCCTAACCCTAACCTTCACCCTAACCCTAACCCTAACCCTAACCCTAACTTTAACCCTAACCCTTACCTTAACCCTAACCCTGACCCTAACGCTAAACCTAACTCACAAGTAAGGGAGGAAACTCAGAGAAAATGCGGTTTGGAGTCACTAAGATTTACCCTAACCCTAACCCTAGCACTAACTACAAGGCTTAGGGAAAACCTCAGACAAAATGCGGCTTGGAGTCCCTACCCCTAACCCTAACCCTTACTTTACCCCTAACTCCAACCTTCACCCTAACCCTAACCCTAACCCTAACCATAACCCTAACTTTAACCCTAACCCTAACCTTAACCCTAACCCTGACCCTAACGCTAAACCTAACTCACAGGTAACGGAGTAAACGCAGAGAAAATGCGGTTTGGAGTCACTAAGATTTACCCTAACCCTAACCCTAGAACTAACTACAAGGCTTAGGGAAAACCTCAGACAAAATGCGGCTTGGAGTCCCTAACCTTAACCCTAACCCTTACTTTACCCCTAACCCTAACCATAACCCTAACCCTAACCCTAACTTTAATCCTAACCCTAACCTTCACCCTAACCCTAACCCCAAACCTAACCCTAACCTTCACCCTAACCCTAACCCTAACCCTAACCCTAACCCTAATTTAACCCTAACCTTAACCTTAACCCTAACCCTGACCCTAACGCTAAACCTAACTCACAGGTAAGGGAGGAAACTAAGAGAAAATGCGGTTTGGAGTCACTAAGATTTACCCTAACCCTAACCCTAGCACTAACTACAAGGCTTAGGGAAAACCTCAGACAAAATGCGGCTTGGAGTCCTTACCCCTAACCTTCACCCTAACCCTAACCCTAACTTTGACCCTAACCCTAACCCTAACTTTAACCCTAACCCTAACCTTAACCCTAACCCTGACCGTAACGCTAAATCTAACTCACAGGTAAGGGAGGAAACTCAGAGAAAATGCGGTTTGGAGTCACTAAGATTTACCCTAACCCTAACACTAGCACTAACTACAAGGCTTAGCGAAAACCTCAGAAAAAATGCGGCTTGGAGTCCCAAACCCTAACCCTAACCCTTCCTTTACCCCTGACCCTAACCATAACCATAACCCTAACCCTAACTTTTATCCTAGCCCTAACCTTCACCCTAACCCTAACCCTAACCCTAACCCTAACCTTCACCCTAACCCTAACCCCAACCCTAACCCTAACCCTAACCCTAACTTTAACCCTAACCCTAACCTTAACCCTAACCCTGACCCTAACGCTAAACCTAAATCACAGGTAAGGGAGGAAACTCAGAGAAAATGCGGTTTGGAGTCACTAAGATTTACCCTAACCCTAACCCTAGCCCTAACTACAAGGCTTAGGGAAAACCTCAGACAAAATGCGGCTTGGAGTCCCTACCCCTAAACCTAACCCTTACTTTACCCCTAACCCTAACCTTCACCCTAACCCCAACCCTAAACCTAACCCTAACCCTAACCCTAACTTTAACCCTAACCCTAACCTTAACCCTAACCCTGACCCTAACGCTAAACCTAACTCACAGGTAAGGGAGGAAACTCAGAGAAAATGCGGTTTGGAGTCACTAAGGTTTACCCTAACCCTAACCCTAGCACTAACTACAAGGCTTAGGGAAAACCTCAGACAAAATGCGGCTTGGAGTCCCTAACCCTAACCCTAACCCTTACTTTACCCCTAACCCTCACCATAACCCTAACCCTAACCCTAACTTAAATCCTAACCCTAACCTTCACCCTAACCCTAACCCTAACCCTAACCCTATCCCTAACCCTAACTTTAACCCTAACGCTAACCTTAACCCTAACCCTGACCCTAACGCTAAACCTAACTCACAGGTAAGGGAGGAAACTCAGAGAAAATGCGGTTTGGAGTCACTAAGATTTACCCTAACCCTAACCCTAGCACTAACTACAAGGCTTAGGGAAAACCTCAGACAAAATGCGGCTTGGAGTCCTTACCCCTAACCCTAACCCTTACTTTACCCCTAACCCTAACCTTCACCCTAACCCTAACCCTAACTTTGACCCTAACCCTAACCCTAACTTTAACCCTAACCCTAACCTTAACCCTAACCCTGACCCTAACGCTAAATCTAACTCACAGGTAAGGGAGGAAACTCAGAGAAAATGCGGTTTGGAGTCACTAAGATTTACCCTAACCCTAACACTAGCACTAACTACAAGGCTTAGGGAAAACCTCAGACAAAATCCGGCTTGGAGTCCCTAACCCTAACCCTAACCCTTACTTTACCCCTAACCCTAACCATAACCCTAACCCTAACCGTAACTTTAATCCTAACCCTAACCTTAACCCTAACCCTGACCCTAACGCTAAACCTAACTCACAGGTAAGGGAGGAAACTCAGAGAAAATGCGGTTTTGAGTCACTAAGATTTACCCTAACCCTAACCCTAGCACTAACTACAAGGCTTAGGGAAAACCTCAGACAAAATGCGGCTTGGAGTCCCTACCCCTAACCCCTAACCCTTACTTTACCCCTAACCCTAACCTTCACCCTAACCCTAACCCTAACCCTAACTTTAACCCTAACCCTAACCTTAACCCTAACCCTGACCCTAACGCTAAACCTAACTCACAGGTAAGGGAGGAAACTCAGAGAAAATGCGGTTTGGAGTCACTAAGATTTACCCTAACCCTAACCCTAGCACTAACTACAAGGCTTAGCGAAAACCTCAGAAAAAATGCGGCTTGGAGTCCCAAACCCTAACCCTAACCCTTACTTTACCCCTGACCCTAACCATAACCATAACCCTAACCCTAACTTTTATCCTAGCCCTAACCTTCACCCTAACCCTAACCCTAACCCTAACCCTAACCTTCACCCTAACCCTAACCCCAACCCTAACCCTAACCCCAACCCTAACTTTAACCCTAACCCTGACCCTAACGCTAAACCTAAATCACAGGTAAGGGAGGAAACTCAGAGAAAATGCGGTTTGGAGTCACTAAGATTTACCCTAACCCTAACCCTAGCACTAACTACAAGGCTTAGGGAAAACCTAAGACAAAATGCGGCTTGGAATCCCTAACCCTAACCCTAACCCTTACTTTACCCCTAACCCTAACCATAACCCTAACCCTAACCCTCACTTGAATCCTAACCCTAACCTTCACCCTAACCCTAACCCTAACCCTAACCCTAACCCTAACCCTAACCTTCACCCTAACCCTAACCCTAACCCTAACCCTAACCCTAACCCTAACTTTAAACCTAACCCTAACCTTAACCCTAACCCTGACCCTAACGCTAAACCTAACTCACAGGTAAGGGAGGAAACTCAGAGAAAATGCGGTTTGGAGTCACTAAGATTTACCCTAACCCTAACCCTAGCACTAACTACAAGGCTTAGGGAAAACCTCAGACAAAATGCGGCTTGGAGTCCCTACCCCTAACCCTAACCCTTACTTTAGCCCTAACCCTAACCTTCACCCAAACCCCAACCCTAAACCTAACCCTAACCCTAACCCTAACTTTAACCCTAACCCTAACCTTAACCCTAACGCTGACCCTAACGCTAAACCTAACTCACAGGTAAGGGAGGAAACTCAGAGAAAATGCGGTTTGGAGTAACTAAGGTTTACCCTAACCCTAACCCTAGCACTAACTACAAGGCTTAGGGAAAACCTCAGACAAAATGCGGCTTGGAGTCCCTAACCCTAACCCTAACCCTTACTTTACCCCTAACCCTCACCATAACCCTAACCCTAACCCTAACTTAAATCCTAACCCTAACCTTCACCCTAACCCTAACCCTAACCCTAACCCTAACTTTAACCCTAACCCTAACCTTAACCCTAACCCTGACCCTATTGCTAAACCTAACTCACAGGTAAGGGAGGAAACTCAGAGAAAATGCGGTTTGGAGTCACTAAGATTTACCCTAACCCTAACCCTAGCACTAACTACAAGGCTTAGGGAAAACCTCAGACAAAATGCGGCTTGGAGTCCCTACCCCTAACCCTAACCCTTACTTTACCCCTAACCCTAACCTTCACCCTAACCCGAACCCTAAACCTAACCCTAACCCTTACCCTAACTTTAACCCTAACCCTAACCTTAACCCTAACCCTGACCCTAACGCTAAACCTAACTCACAGGTAAGGGAGGAAACTCAGAGAAAATGCGGTTTGGAGTCACTAAGATTTACCCTAACCCTAACCCTAGCACTAACTACAAGGCTTAGGGAAAACCTCAGACAAAATGCGGCTTGGAGTCCCTACCCCTAACCCTAACCGTTACTTTACCCCTAACCCTAACCTTCACCCTAACCCTAACCCTAACCCTAACCCTATCCCTAACCCTAACTTTAACCCTAACGCTAACCTTAACCCTAACCCTGACCCTAACGCTAAACCTAACTCACAGGTAAGGGAGGAAACTCAGAGAAAATGCGGTTTGGAGTCACTAAGATTTACCCTAACCCTAACCCTAGCACTAACTACAAGGCTTAGGGAAAACCTCAGACAAAATGTGGCTTGGAGTCCCTACCCCTAACCCTAACCGTTACTTTACCCCTAACCCTAACATTCACCCTAACCCTAACCCTAACCCTAACCCTTACTTTAACCCTAACCCTAACCTTAACCCTAACCCTGACCCTAACGCTAAACCTAACTCACAGGTAAGGGAGGAAACTCAGAGAAAATGCGGTTTGGAGTCACTAAGATTTACCCTAACCCTAACCCTAGCACTAACTACAAGGCTTAGCGAAAACCTCAGAAAAAATGCGGCTTGGAGTCCCAAACCCTAACCCTAACCCTTACTTTACCCCTGACCCTAACCATAACCATAACCCTAACCCTAACTTTTATCCTAGCCCTAACCTTCACCCTAACCCTAACCCTAACCCTAACCCTAACCTTCACCCTAACCCTAACCCCAACCCTAACCCTAACCCTAACCCTAACTTTAACCCTAACCCTAACCTTAACCCTAACCCTGACCCTAACGCTAAACCTAAATAACAGGTAAGGGAGGAAACTCAGAGAAAATGCGGTTTGGAGTCACTAAGATTTACCCTAACCCTAACCCTAGCACTAACTACAAGGCTTAGGGAAAACCTAAGACAAAATGCGGCTTGGAATCCCTAACCCTAACCCTAACCCTTACTTTACCCCTAACCCTAACCATAACCCTAACCCTAACCCTCACTTGAATCCTAACCCTAACCTTCACCCTAACCCTAACCCTAACCCTAACCCTAACCTTCACCCTAACCCTAACCCTAACCCTAACCCTAACCCTAACTTTAAACCTAACCCTAACCTTAACCCTTACCCTGACCCTAACGCTAAACCTAACTCACAGGTAAGGGAGGAAACTCAGAGAAAATGCGGTTTGGAGTCACTAAGATTTACCCTAACCCTAACCCTAGCACTAACTACAAGGCTTAGGGAAAACCTCAGACAAAATGCGGCTTGGAGTCCCTACCCCTAACCCTAACCCTTACTTTACCCCTAACCCTAACCTTCACCCTGACCCTAACCCTAAACCTAACCCTAACCCTAACCCTAACTTTAACCCTAACTCTAACCTTAACCCTAACCCTGACCCTAACGCTAAACCTAACTCACAGGTAAGGGAGGAAACTCAGAGAAAATACGGTTTGGAGTCACTAAGGTTTACCCTAACCCTAACCCTAGCACTAACTACAAGGCTTAGGGAAAACCTCAGACAAAATGCGGCTTGGAGTCCCTAACCCTAACCCTAACCCTTACTTTACCCCTAACCCTCACCATAACCCTAACCCTAACTTAAATCCTAACCCTAACCTTCACCCTAACCCTAACCCTAACCCTAACCCCAACCCTAACTTTAACCCTAACCCTTACCTTAACCCTAACCCTGACCCTAACGCTAAACCTAACTCACAGGTAAGGGAGGAAACTCAGAGAAAATGCGGTTTGGAGTCACTAAGATTTACCCTAACCCTAACCCTAGCACTAACTACAAGGCTTAGGGAAAACCTCAGACAAAATGCGGCTTGGAGTCCCTACCCCTAACCCTAACCCTTACTTTACCCCTAACCCTAACCTTCACCCTAACCCTAACCCTAACCCTAACCCTAACTTTAACCCTAACCCTAACCTTAACCCTAACCCTGACCCTAACGCTAAACCTAACTCACAGGTAAGGGAGGAAACTCAGAGAAAATGCGGTTTGGAGTCACTAAGATTTACCCTAACCCTAACCCTAGCACTAACTACAAGGCTTAGCGAAAACCTCAGAAAAAATGCGGCTTGGAGTCCCAAACCCTTACCCTAACCCTTACTTTACCCCTGACCCTAACCATAACCATAACCCTAACCCTAACTTTTATCCTAGCCCTAACCTTCACCCTAACCCTAACCCTAACCCTAACCCTAACCTTCACCCTAACCCTAACCCCAACCCTAACCCTAACCCTAACCCTAACTTTAACCCTAACCCTAACCTTAACCCTAACCCTGACCCTAACGCTAAACCTAAATCACAGGTAAGGGAGGAAACTCAGAGAAAATGCGGTTTGGAGTCACTAAGATTTACCCTAACCCTAACCCTAGCACTAACTACAAGGCTTAGGGAAAACCTAAGACAAAATGCGGCTTGGAATCCCTAACCCTAACGCTAACCCTTACTTTACCCCTAACCCTAACCATAACCCTAACCCTAACCCTCACTTGAATCCTAACCCTAACCTTCACCCTAACCCTAACCCTAACCCTAACCCTAACCCTAACCTTCACCCTAACCCTAACCCTAACCCTAACCCTAACCCTAACTTTAAACCTAACCCTAACCTTAACCCTAACCCTGACCCTAACGCTAAACCTAACTCACAGGTAAGGAAGGAATCTCAGAGAAAATGCGGTTTGGAGTCACTAAGATTTACCCTAACCCTAACCCTAGCACTAACTACAAGGCTTAGGGAAAACCTCAGACAAAATGCGGCTTGGAGTCCCTACCCCTAACCCTAACCCTTACTTTACCCCTGACCCTAACCTTCACCCTAACCCTAACCCTAAACCTAACCCTAACCCTAACCCTAACTTTAACCCTAACCCTAACCTTAACCCTAACCCTGACCCTAACGCTAAACCTAACTCACAGGTAAGGGAGGAAACTCAGAGAAAATGCGGTTTGGAGTCACTAAGGTTTACCCTAACCCTAACCCTAGCACTAACTACAAGGCTTAGGGAAAACCTCAGACAAAATGCGGCTTGGAGTCCCTAACCCTAACCCTAACCCTTACTTTACCCCTAACCCTCACCATAACCCTAACCCTAACCCTAACTTAAATCCTAACCCTAACCTTCACCCTAACCCTAACCCTAACCCTAACCCTAACCCTAACTTTAACCCTAACCCTAACCTTAACCCTAACCCTGACCCTAACGCTAAACCTAACTCACAGGTAAGGGAGGAAACTCAGAGAAAATGCGGTTTGGAGTCACTAAGATTTACCCTAACCCTAACCCTAGCACTAACTACAAGGCTTAGGGAAAACCTCAGACAAAATGCGGCTTGAAGTCCCTAACCCTAACCCTAACCCTTACTTTACCCCTAACCCTAACCATAACCCTAACCCTAACCCTAACTTTAATCCTAACCCTTACCTTCACCCTAACCGTAACCCTAACCCTAACCCCAACCCTAACCTTCACCCTACCCCTAACCCCAACCCTAACCCTAACCCTAACTTTAACCCTAACCCTAACCTTAACCCTAACCCTGACCCTAACGCTAAACCTAACTCACAGGTAAGGGAGGAAACTCAGAGAAAATGCGGTTTGGAGTCACTAAGATTTACCCTAACCCTAACCCTAGCACTAACTACAAGGCTTAGGGAAAACCTCAGACAAAATGCGGCTTGGAGTCCCTACCCCTAACCCTAACCCTTACTTTACCCCTAACCCTAACCTTCACCCTAACCCTAACCCTAACCCTAACCCTAACCCTAACTTTAACCCTAACCCTAGCCTTAACCCTAACCCTGACTCTAACGCTAAACCTAACTCACAGGTAAGGGAGGAAACTCAGAGAAAATGCGGTTTGGACTCACTAAGATTTACCCTAACCCTAACCCTAGCACTAACTACAAGGCTTAGGGAAAACCTCAGACAAAATGCGGCTTGGAGTCCCTACCCCTAACCCTAACCCTTACTTTACCCCTAACCCTAACCTTCACCCTAACCCTAACCCTAACCCTAACCCTAACCCTAACTTAAACCGTAACCCTAACCTTAACCCTAACTCTGACCCTAACGCTAAACCTAACTCACAGGTAAGGGAGGAAACTCAGAGAAAATGCGGTTTGGAGTCACTAAGATTTACCCTAACCCTAACCCTAGCACTAACTACAAGGCTTAGGGAAAACC
This sequence comes from Euprymna scolopes, assembly GCF_053919585.1. Lineage (NCBI taxonomy): Eukaryota > Metazoa > Mollusca > Cephalopoda > Sepiida > Sepiolidae > Euprymna > Euprymna scolopes. The sequence continues at coordinate 84,482,823 of NC_136495.1, forward strand.
TCAGACAAAATGCGGCTTGGAGTCCCTACCCCTAACCCTAACCCTTACTTTACCCCTAACCCTAACCTTCACCCTAACCCTGACCCTAACGCTAAACCTAACTCACAGGCTAAGGGAGGAAACTCAGAGAAAATGCGGTTTGGAGTCACTAAGATTTACCCTAACCCTAACCCTAACCCTAACCCTAACCTTCACCCTAACCCTAACCCTAACCCTAACCCTAACCCTAACCTTCCCCCTAACCGTAACCCTAACCCTAACCCTAACCTTCACCCTAACCCTAACCCTAACCCTAACCCTAACCCTAACTTTAACCCTAACCCTAAACTTAACCCTAACCCTGACCCTAACGCAAAACCTAACTCACAGGTAAGGGAGGAAACTCGGAAAAAATGCGGTTTGGAGTCACTAAGATTTACCCTAACCCTAACCCTAGCACTAACTACAAGGCTTAGGGAAAACCTCAGACAAAATGCGGCTTGAAGTCCCTACCCCTAACCCTAACCCTTACTTTACCCCTAACCCTAACCTTCACCCTAACACTAACCCTAACCCTAACCCTAACCCTTACCCTAACTTTAACCCTAACCCTAACCTTAACCCTAACCCTGACCCTAACGCTAAACCTAACTCACCGGTAAGGGAGGAAACTCAGAGAAAATGCGGTTTGGAGTCACTAAGATTTACCCTAACCCTAACCCTAGCACTAACTACAAGGCTTAAGGAAAACCTCTAACAAAATGCGGCTTATAGTCCCTACCCCTAACCCTAACCCTTACTTTACCCCTAACCCTAACCTTCACCCTAACCCTTACCCTAACCCTTACCCTTACCCTAACCCTAACTTTAACCCTAACCCTAACCTTCACCCTAACCCTGACCCTAACGCTAAACCTTACTTACAGGTAAGGGAGGAAACTCAGAGAAAATGCGGTTTGGAGTCACTAAGATTTACCCTAACCCTAACCCTAGCACTAACTACAAGGCTTAGGGAAAACCTCAGACAAAATGCGGCTTGGAGTCCCTAACCCTAACCCTAACCCTTACTGTACCCCTAACCCTAACCATAACCCTAACCCTAACCCTAACTTTAATCCTAACCCTAACATTCACCCTAACCCTAACCCTAACCCTAACCCTAACTTTAACCCTAACCCTAACCTTAACCCTAACCCTAACCCTAACGCTAAACCTAACTCACAGGTAAGGGAGGACACTCAGAGAAAATGCGGTTTGGAGTCACTAAGATTTACCCTAACCCTTACCCTCGCACTAACTACAAGGCTTAGGGAAAACCTCAGACAAAATGCGGCTTGGAGTCCCTACCCCTAACCCTAACCCTTACTTTACCCCTAACCCTAACCTTCACCCTAACCCTAACCCTAAACCTAACCCTAACCCTAACCCTAACTTTAACCCTAACCCTAACCTTAACCCTAACCCTGACCCTAACGCTAAACCTAACTCACAGGTAAGGGAGGAAACTCAGAGAAAATGGTGTTTGGAGTCACTAAGGTTTACCCTAACCCTAACCCTAGCACTAACTACAAGGCTTAGGGAAAACCTCAGACAAAATGCGGCTTGGAGTCCCTAACCCTAACCCTAACCCTTACTTTACCCCTAACCCTCACCATAACCCTAACCCTAACCCTAACTTAAATCCTAACCCTAACCTTCACCCTAACCCTAACCCTAACCCTAACCCTAACCCTAACTTTAACCCTAACCCTAACCTTAACCCTAACCCTGACCCTAACGCTAAACCTAACTCACAGGTAAGGGAGGAAACTCAGAGAAAATGCGGTTTGGAGTCACTAAGATTTACCCTAACCCTAACCCTAGCACTAACTACAAGGCTTAGGGAAAACCTCAGACAAAATGCGGCTTGAAGTCCCTAACCCTAACCCTAACCCTTACTTTACCCCTAACCCTAACCATAACCCTAACCCTAACCCTAACTTTAATCCTAACCCTTACCTTCACCCTAACCGTAACCCTAACCCTAACCCTAACCCTAACCTTCACCCTACCCCTAACCCCAACCCTAACCCTAACCCTAACTTTAACCCTAACCCTAACCTTAACCCTAACCCTGACCCTAACGCTAAACCTAACTCACAGGTAAGGGAGGAAACTCAGAGAAAATGCGGTTTGGAGTCACTAAGATTTACCCTAACCCTAACCCTAGCACTAACTACAAGGCTTAGGGAAAACCTCAGACAAAATGCGGCTTGGAGTCCCTACCCCTAACCCTAACCCTTACTTTACCCCTAACCCTAACCTTCACCCTAACCCTAACCCTAACCCTAACCCTAACTTTAACCCTAACCCTAGCCTTAACCCTAACCCTGACTCTAACGCTAAACCTAACTCACAGGTAAGGGAGGAAACTCAGAGAAAATGCGGTTTGGACTCACTAAGATTTACCCTAACCCTAACCCTAGCACTAACTACAAGGCTTAGGGAAAACCTCAGACAAAATGCGGCTTGGAGTCCCTACCACTAACCCTAACCCTTACTTTACCCCTAACCCTAACCTTCACCCTAACCCTAACCCTAACCCTAACCCTAACCCTAACTTAAACCGTAACCCTAACCTTAACCCTAACTCTGACCCTAACGCTAAACCTAACTCACAGGTAAGGGAGGAAACTCAGAGAAAATGCGGTTAGGAGTCACTAAGATTTACCCTAACCCTAACCCTAGCACTAACTACAAGGCTTAGGGAAAACCTCAGACAAAATGCGGCTTGGAGTCCCTACCCCTAACCCTAACCCTTACTTTACCCCTAACCCTAACCTTCACCCTAACCCTGACCCTAACGCTAAACCTAACTCACAGGCTAAGGGAGGAAACTCAGAGAAAATGCGGTTTGGAGTCACTAAGATTTACCCTAACCCTAACCCTAACCCTAACCCTAACCTTCACCCTAACCCTAACCCTAACCCTAACCCTAACCCTAACCTTCCCCCTAACCGTAACCCTAACCCTAACCCTAACCTTCACCCTAACCCTAACCCTAACCCTAACCCTAACCCTAACTTTAACCCTAACCCTAAACTTAACCCTAACCCTGACCCTAACGCAAAACCTAACTCACAGGTAAGGGAGGAAACTCGGAAAAAATGCGGTTTGGAGTCACTAAGATTTACCCTAACCCTAACCCTAGCACTAACTACAAGGCTTAGGGAAAACCTCAGACAAAATGCGGCTTGAAGTCCCTACCCCTAACCCTAACCCTTACTTTACCCCTAACCCTAACCTTCACCCTAACACTAACCCTAACCCTAACCCTAACCCTTACCCTAACTTTAACCCTAACCCTAACCTTAACCCTAACCCTGACCCTAACGCTAAACCTAACTCACCGGTAAGGGAGGAAACTCAGAGAAAATGCGGTTTGGAGTCACTAAGATTTACCCTAACCCTAACCCTAGCACTAACTACAAGGCTTAAGGAAAACCTCAGACAAAATGCGGCTTATAGTCCCTACCTCTAACCCTAACCCTTACTTTACCCCTAACCCTAACCTTCACCCTAACCCTTACCCTAACCCTTACCCTTACCCTAACCCTAACTTTAACCCTAACCCTAACCTTCACCCTAACCCTGACCCTAACGCTAAACCTAACTTACAGGTAAGGGAGGAAACTCAGAGAAAATGCGGTTTGGAGTCACTAAGATTTACCCTAACCCTAACCCTAGCACTAACTACAAGGCTTAGGGAATACCTCAGACAAAATGCGGCTTGGAGTCCCTAACCCTAACCCTAACCCTTACTGTACCCCTAACCCTAACCATAACCCTAACCCTAACCCTAATTTAATCCAAACCCTAACATTCACCCTAACCCTAACCCTAACCCTAACCCTAACTTTAACCCTAACCCTAACCTTAACCCTAACCCTAACCCTAACGCTAAACCTAACTCACAGGTAAGGGAGGACACTCAGAGAAAATGCGGTTTGGAGTCACTAAGATTTACCCTAACCCTAACCCTCGCACTAACTACAAGGCTTAGGGAAAATCTCAGACAAAATGCGGCTTGGAGTCCCTACCCCTAACCCTAACCCTTACTTATCCCCTAACCCTAACCTTCACCCTAACCCTAACCCTAACCCTAACCTTAACTTTAACCCTAACCCTAACCTTAACCCTAACCCTGACCCTAACGCTAAACCTAACTCACAGGTAAGGGAGGAAACTCAGAGAAAATGCGGTTTGGAGTCACTAAGATTTACCCTAACCCTAACCCTAGCACTAACTACGAGGCTTAGGGAAAACCTAAGACAAAATGCGGCTTGGAGTCCCTACCCCTAACCCTTACCCTTACTTTACCCCTAACCCTAACCTTCACCCTAACCCTAACCCTAACCCTAACCCTAATCCTAACTTTAACCCTAACCCTAACCTTAACCCTAACCCTGACCCTAACGCTAAACCTAACTCACAGGTAAGGGAGGAAACTCAGAGAAAATGCGGTTTGGAGTCACTAAGGTTTACCCTAACCCTAACCCTAGCACTAACTACAAGGCTTAGGGAAAACCTCAGACAAAATGCGGCTTGGAGTCCCTACCCCTAACCCTAACCCTTACTTTACCCCTAACCCTAACCTTCAACCTAACCCTAACCCTAACCCTAACCCTAACTTTAACCCTAACCCTTACCTTGACCCTAACCCTGACCCTAACGCTAAACCTAACTCACAGGTAAGGGAGGAAACTCAGAGAAAATGCGGTTTGGAGTCACTAAGATTTACCCTAACCCTAACCCTAGCACTAACTACAAGGCTTAGGGAAAACCTCAGACAAAATGCGGCTTGGAGTCCCTAACCCTAACCCTAACCCTTACTTTACCCCTGACCCTAACCATAATCATAACCCTAACCCTAACTTTTATCCTAACCCTAACCTGTACCCTAACCCTAACCCTAACCCTAACCCTATCCTTCACCTTAACCCTAACCCCAACCCTAACCCTAACCCTAACCCTAACTTTAACCCTAACCCTAACCTTAACCCTAACCCTGACCCTCACGCTACACCTAACTCACAGGTAAGGGAGGAAACTCAGAGAAAATGCGGTTTGGAGTCACTAAGATTTACCCTAACCCCAACCCTAGCACAAACTACAAGGCTTAGGGAAAACCTCAGACAAAATGAGGCTTGGAGTCCCTAACCTTAACCCTAACCCTTACTTTACCCCTAACCCTAACCATAATCCTAACCCTAACCCTAACTTGAATCCTAACCCTTACCTTCACCCTAACCCTAACCCTAACCCTAACCCTAACCTTCACCCTAACCCTAACCCTAACCCTAACCCTAACTTTAACCCTAACCCTAACCTTAACCCTAACCCTGACCCTAACGCTAAACCAAACTCACAGGTAAGGGAGGAAACTCAGAGAAAATGCGGTTTGGAGTCACTAAGATTTACCCTAACCCTAACCCTAGCACTAACTACAAGGCTTAGGGAAAACCTCAGACAAAATGCGGCTTGGAGTCCCTACCCCTAACCCTAGCCCTTACTTTACCCCTAACCCTAACCCTAACCCTAACCCTAACCCTAACGCTAACCTTCACTCTAACCCTGACCCTAACGCTAAACCTAACTCACAGACTAAGGGAGGAAACTCAGAGAAAATGCGGTTTGGAGTCACTAAGATTTACCCTAACCCTAACCCTAGCCCTAACTACAAGGCTTAGGGAAAACCTCAGACAAAATGCGGTTTGGAGTCCCTACCCCTAACCCTAACCCTTACTTTACCCCTAACCCTAACCTTCACCCTAACCCTAACCCTAACCCTAACCCTAACTTTAACCCTAACCCTAACCTTAACCCTAACCCTGACCCTAACGCTAAACCTAACTCACAGGTAAGGGAGGAAACTCAGAGAAAATGCGGTTTGGAGTCACTAAGATTTACCCTAACCCTAACCCTAGCACTAACTACAAGGCTTAGGGAAAACCTCAGACAAAATGCGGCTTGGAGTCCCTACCCCTAACCCTAACCCTTACTTTACCCCTAACCCTAACCTTCACCCTAAACCTGACCCTAACGCTAAACCTAACTCACAGGCTAAGGGAGGAAACTCAGAGAAGATGGGGTTTGGAGTCACTAAGATATACCCTAACTCTAACCATAGCACTAACTACAAGGCTTAGGGAAAACCTCAGACAAAATGCGGCTTGGAGTCCCTACCCCTAACCCTAGCCCTTACTTTACCCCTAACACTAACCATAACCCTAACCCTAACCCTAACCCTAACCTTCACCCTAACCCTGACCCTAACGCTAAACCTAACTCACAGGCTAAGGGAGGAAACTTAGAGAAAATGCGGTTTGGAGTCACTAAGACTTACCCTAACCCTAACCCTCGCCCTAACTACAAGGCTTAGGGAAAACCTCAGAGAAAATGCGGTTTGGAGTCACTAAGATTTACCCTAACCCTAACCCTAGCACTAACTACAAGGCTTAGGGAAAACCTCAGACAAAATGCGGCTTGGAGTCCCTAATCCTAACCCTAACCCTTACTTTACCCCTAACCCTAACCATAACCCTAACCCTAACCCTAACTTTTATCCTAACTTTAACCTTCACCCTAACCCTAACCCTAACCCTAACCCTAACCCTAACCTTCACCCTAACCCTAACCCCAACCCTAACCCTAACCCTAACCCTAACTTTAACCCTAACCCTAACCTTGACCCTAACCCTGACCCTAACGCTAAACCTAACTCACAGGTAAGGGAGGAAACTCAGAGAAAATGCGGTTTGGAGTCACTAAGATATACCCTAACCCTAACCCTAGCACTAACTACAAGGCTTAGGGAAAACCTCAGACAAAATGCGGCTTGGAGTCCCTACCCCTAACCCTAACCCTTACTTTACCCCTAACCCTAACCATAACCCTAACCCTAACCCTAACTTGAATCCTAACCCTAACCTTCACCCTAACCCTAACCCTAACCCTAACCCTAACCCTAACCTTCACCCTAACCCTAACCCTAACCCTAACCCTAACCCTAACTTTAACCCTAACCCTAACCTTAACCCTAACCCTGACCCTAACGCTAAACCTAACTCACAGGTAAGGGAGGAAACTCAGAGAAAATGCGGTTTGGAGTCACTAAGATTTACCCTAACCCTAACCCTAGCACTAACTACAAGGCTTAGGGAAAACCTCAGACAAAATTCGGCTTGGAGTCCCTACCCCTAACCCTAGCCCTTACTTTACCCCTGACCCTAACCATAACCCTAACCCTAACCCTAACCTTCGCCCTAACCCTGACCCTAACGCTAAACCTGACTCACAGGCTAAGGGAGGAAACTCAGAGAAAATGCGGTTTGGAGTCACTAAGACTTACCCTAACCCTAACCCTAGCACTAACTACAAGGCTTAGGGAAAACCTCAGACAAAATGCGGCTTGGAGTCCCTACCCCTAACCCTTACCCTTACTTTACCCCTAACCCTAACCTTCACCCTAACCCTAACCCTAACCCTAACCCTAACTTTAACCCTAACCCTAACCTTAACCCTAACGCTGACCCTAACGCTAAACCTAACTCACAGGTAAGGAAGGAAACTCAGAGAAAATGCGGTTTGGAGTCACTAAGATTTACCCTTACCCTAACCCTAGCACTAACTACAAGGCTTAGGGAAAACCTCAGACAAAATGCGGCTTGGAGTCCCTACCTCTAACCCTAACCCTTACTTTACCCCTAACCCTAACCTTCACCCTAACCCTAACCCTAACCCTAACCCTAACTTTAACCCTAACCCTAACCTTAACCCTAACCCTGACCCTAACGCTAAACCTAACTCACAGGTAAGGGAGGAAACTCAGAGAAAATGCGGTTTGGAGTCACTAAGATTTACCCTAACCCTAACCCTAGCACTAACTACAAGGCTTAGGGAAAACCTCAGACAAAATGCGGCTTGGAGTCCCTACCCCTAACCCTAACCCTTACTTTACCCCTAACCCTAACCTTCACCCTAACCCTGACCCTAACGCTAAACCTAACTCACAGGCTAAGGGAGGAAACTCAGAGAAAATGCGGTTTGGAGTCACTAAGATTTACCCTAACCCTAACCCTAACCCTAACCCTAACCCTAACCTTCACCCTAACCCTTACCCTAACCCTAACCCTAACCCTAACCTTCACCCTAACCCTAACCCTAACCCTAACCCTAACCTTCACCCTAACCCTAACCCTAACCCTAACCCTAACTTTAACCCTAACCCTAAACTTAACCCTAACCCTGACCCTAACGCTAAACCTAACTCACAGGTAAGGGAGGAAACTCAGAGAAAATGCGGTTTGGAGTCACTAAGATTTACCCTAACCCTAACCCTAGCACTAACTACAAGGCTTAGGGAAAACCTCAGACAAAATGCGGCTTGGAGTCCCTAACCGTAACCCTAACCCTTACTTTACCCCTAACCCTAACCATAACCCTAACCCTAACCCTAACTTTAACCCTAACCCTAACCTTCACCCTTACCCTAACCCCAACCCTAACCCTAACCCTAACTTTAACCCTAACCCTAACCTTAACCCTAACCCTGACCCTAACGCTAAACCTAACTCACAGGTAAGGGAGGAAACTCAGAGAAAATGCGGTTTGGAGTCACTAAGATTTACCCTAACCCTAACCCTAGCACTAACTACAAGGCTTAGGGAAAACCTCAGACAAAATGCGGCTTGGAGTCCCTACCCCTAACCCTAACCCTTACTTTACCCCTAACCCTAACCTTCACCCTAACCCTAACCCTAACCCTGACCCTAACCCTAACCCTAACTTTAACCCTAACCCTAACCTTAACCCTAACCCTGACCCTAACGCTAAACCTAACTCACAGGTAAGGGAGGAAACTCAGAGAAAATGCGGTTTGGAGTCACTAAGATTTACCCTAACCCTAACCCTAGCACTAACTACAAGGCTTAGGGAAAACCTCAGATAAAATGCGGCTTGGAGTCCCTAACCCTAACCCTAACCCTTACTTTACCCCTAACCCTAACCATAACCCTAACCCTAACCCTAACTTTAATCCTAACCCTAACCTTCACCCTAATCCTAACCCTAACACTAACCCTAACCTTAACCCTAACCCTAACCCCAACCCTAACCCTAACCCTAACCCTAACTTTAATCCTTACCCTAACCTTAACCCTAACCCTGACACTAACGCTAAACCTAACTCACAGGTAAGGGAGGAAACTCAGAGAAAATGCGGTTTGGAGTCACTAAGATTTTCCCTAACCCTAACCCTAGCACTAACTACAAGGCTAAGGGAAAACCTCAGACAAAATGCGGCTTGGAGTCCCTACCCCTAACCCTAACCCTTACTTTACCCCTAACCCTAACCTTCACCCTAACCCTAACCCTAACCCTAACCCTAACCCTAACTTTAACCCTAACCCTAACCTTAACCCTAACCCTGACCCTAACGCTAAACCTAACTCACAGGTAAGGGAGGAAACTCAGAGAAAATGCGGTTTAGAGTCACTAAGATTTACCCTAACCCTAACCCTAGCACTAACTACAAGGTTTAGGGAAAACCTCAGACAAAATGCGGCTTGGAGTCCCTACCCCTAACCCTAACCCTTACTTTACCCCTAACCCTAACCTTCACCCTAACCCTAACCCTAACCCTAACCCTAACTTTAACCCTAACCCTTACCTTAACCCTAACCCTGACCCTAACGCTAAACCTAACTCACAGGTAAGGGAGGAAACTCAGAGAAAATGCGGTTTGGAGTCACTAAGATTTACCCTAACCCTAACCCTAGCACTAACTACAACGCTTAGGGAAAACCTCAGACAAAATGCGGCTTGGAGTCCCTAACCCTAACCCTAACCCTTACTTTACCCCTGACCCTAACCATAACCATAACCCTAACCCTAACTTTTATCCTAACCCTAACCTTCACCCTAACCCTAACCCTAACCCTAACCTTAACCTTCACCCTAACCCTAACCCCAACCCTAACCCTAACCCTAACCCTAACTATAACCCTAACCCTAACCTTAACCCTAACCCTGACCCTAACGCTAAACCTTACTCACAGGTAAGGGAGGAAACTCAGAGAAAATGCGGTTTGGAGTCACTAAGATTTACCCTAACCCTAACCCTAGCACTAACTACAAGGCTTAGGGAAAACCTCAGACAAAATGCGGCTTGGAGTCCCTAACCCTAACCCTAACCCTTACTTTACCCCTAACCCTAACCATAACCCTAACCCTAACCCTAACTTGAATCCTAACCCTAACCTTCACCTTAACCCTAACCCTAACCCCTACCCTAACCTTCACCCTAACCCTAACCCTAATCCTAACCCTAACCCTAACTTTAACCCTAACCCTTACCTTAACCCTAACCCTGACCCTAACGCTAAACCTAACTCACAGGTAAGGGAGGAAACTCAGAGAAAATGCGGTTTGGAGTCACTAAGATTTACCCTAACCCTAACCCTAGCACTAACTACAAGGCTTAGGGAAAACCTCAGACAAAATGCGGCTTGGAATCCCTACCCCTAACCCTAGCCCTTACTTTACCCCTAACCCTAACCATAACCCTAACCATAACCCTAACCCTAACCTTCACCGTAACCCTGACCCTAACGCTAAACCTAACTCACAGGCTAAGGGAGGAAACTCAGAGAAAAACGGTTTGGAGTCACTAAGACTTACCCTAACCCTAACCCTAGCCCACACTACAAGGCTTAGGGAAAACCTCAGAGAAAATGCGGTTTGGAGTCACTAAGATTTACCCTAACCCTAACCCTAGCACTAACTACAAGGCTGAGGGAAAACCTCAGACAAAATGCGGCTTGGAGTCCCTAACCCTAACCCTAACCCTTACTTTACCCCTAACCCTAACCATAACCCTAACCCTAACCCTAACTTTAATCCTAACCCTAACCTTCACCCTAACCCTTACCCTAACCCTAACCCTAACCCTAACCTTCAGCCTTACCCTAACCCCAACCCTAACCCTAACCCTAACCCTAACTTTAAACCTAACCCTAACCTTAACCCTAACCCTGACCCTAACGCTAAACCTAACTCACAAGAAAGGGAGGAAACTCAGAGAAAATGCGGTTTGGAGTCACTAAGATTTACCCTAACCCTAACCCTAGCACTAACTACAAGGCTTAGGGAAAACCTAAGACAAAATGCGGCTTGGAGTCCCTACCCCCAACCCTAACCCTTACTTTACCCCTAACCCTAACCTTCACCCTAACCCTAACCCTAACCCTAACCCTAACTTTAACCCTAACCCTAACCTTAACCCTTGCCCTGACCCTAACGCTAAACCTAACTCACAGGTAAGGGAGGAAACTCAGAGAAAATGCGGTTTGGAGTCACTAAGATTTACCCTAACCCTAACCCTAGCACTAACTACAAGGCTTAGGGAAAACCTCAGACAAAATGCGGCTTGGAGTCCCTAACCCTTACCCTAACCCTTACTTTACCCCTGACCCTAACCATAACCATAACCCTAACCCTAACTTTTATCCTGACCCTAACCTTCACCCTAACCCTAACCCTAACCCTAACCCTAACCTTCACGCTAACCCTGACCCTTACGCTAAACCTAACTCCCAGGCTAAGGGAGGAAACTCAGAGAAAATGCGGTTTGGAGTCACTAAGATTTACCCTAACCCTAACCCTAACCCTAACCCTAACCTTCACCCTAACCCTAACCCTAACCCTACCCCTAACCCTAACCCTAACCTTCACCCTAACCCTAACCCTAACCCTAACCCTTGCCCTGACCCTAACGCTAAACCTAACTCACAGGTAAGGGAGGAAACTCAGAGAAAATGCGGTTTGGAGTCACTAAGATTTACCCTAACCCTAACCCTAGCCCTAACTACAAGGCTTAGGGAAAACCTCAGACAAAATGCGGTTTGGAGTCCCTACCTCTAACCCTAGCCCTTACTTTACCCCTAACCCTAACCTTCACCCTAACCCTAACCCTAACCCTAACCCTAACTTTAACCCTAACCCTAACCTTAACCCTAACCCTGACCCTAACGCTAAACCTAACTCACAGGTAAGCGAGGAAACTCAGAGAAAATGTTGTTTGGAGTCACTAAGATTTACCCTTACACTAACCCTAGCACTAACTACAAGGCTTAGGGAAAACCTCAGACAAAATGCGGCTTGGAGTCCCTACCCCTAACCCTAACCCTTACTTTACCCCTAACCCTAACCTTCACCCTAACCCTGACCCTAACGCTAAACCTAACTCACAGGCTAAGGGAGGAAACTCAGAGAAAATGCGGTTTGGAGTCACTAAGATTTACCCTAACCCTAACACTAACCCTAACCCTAACCCTAACCCTAACCTTCACCCTAACCCTAACCCTAACCCTAACCCTAACCTTCACCCTAACTCTAACCCTAACCCTAACCCTAACCTTCACCCTAACCCTAACCCTAACCCTAACCCTTACTTTACCCCTAACCCTAACCATAACCCTAACCCTAACCCTAACTGTAATCCTAACCCTAACCTTCACCCTAACCCTAACCCTAACCCTAACCCTAACCTTCACCCTAACCCTAACCCCAACCCTAACCCCAACCCTAACCCTAATTTTAACCCTTACCCTAACCTTAACCCTAACCCTGACCCTAAAGCTAAACCTAACTCACAGGTAAGGGAGGAAACTCAGAGAAAATGCGGTTTGGAGTCACTAAGATTTACCCTAACTCTAACCCAAACCCTAACCTTAACCTTCAACCTAACCCTAACCGTAACCCTAACCCTAACCCTAACCGTCACCCTTACCCTAACCCTAACCCTAACCCTAGCCCTAACCCTTATGTTAGGGTTAGGGTTAGGGTGAATGTTAGGGTTAGGGGTAAAGTAAGGGTTAGGGTTAGGGGTAGGGACTCCAAGCCGCATTTTGTCTGAGGTTTTCCCTAAGCCTTGTAGTTAGTGCTAGGGTTAGGGTTAGGGTAAATCTTAGTGACTCCAAACCGCATTTTCTCTGAGTTTCCTCCCTTACCTGTGAGTTAGGTTTAGCGTGAGGGTCAGGGTTAGGGTTAAGGTTAGGGTTAGGGTTAAAGTTAGGGTTAGGGTTAGGGTTAGGGTTAGGGTTGGGGTTAAGGTTAGGGTGTAGGTTAGGGTGAGGATCAAAGTAAGGGTTAGGGTTAGGGTTATGGTTAGGGTTAGGGGTAAAGTAAGGGTTAGGGTTAGGGGTAGGGACTCCAAGCCGCATTTTGTCTGAGGTTTTCCCTAAGCCTTGTAGTTAGTGCTAGGGTAAGGGTTAGGGTAAATTTTAGTGACTCCAAACCGCATTTTCTCTGAGTTTCCTCCCTTAGCCTGTGAGTTAGGTTTAGCGTTAGGGTCAGGGTTAGGGTTAAGGTTAGGTTTAGGGTTAAATTAGGGTTAGGGTTAGGGTTAGGGTTAGGGTTAAGGTTAGGGTTAGGATTCAAGTTAGGGTTAGGGTTGGGGTTATGGTTAGGGTTAGGGGTAAAGTAAGGGTTAGGGTTAGGGTTAGGGACTCCAAGCCGCATTTTGTCTGAGGTTTTCCCTAAGCCTTGTAGTTAGTGCTAGGGTTAGGGTTAGGGTAAATCTTAGTGACTCCAAACCGCATTTTCTCTGAGTTTCCTCCCTTACCTGTGAGTTAGGTTTAGCGTTAGGGTCAGGGTTAGGGTTAAGGTTAGGGTTAGGGTTAAAGTTAGGGTTAGGGTTAGGGTTAGGGTTAGGGTTAGGGTTAGGGTTAGGGTGAAGGTTAGGGTTAGGATTAAAGTTAGGGTTAGGGTTAGGGTTATGGTTGGGGTTAGAGGTAAAGTAAGGGTTAGGGTTAGGGTTAGGGACTCCAAGCCGCATTTTGTCTGAGGTTTTCCCTTAGCCTTGTAGTTAGTGCTAGGGTTAGGGTTAGGGTAAATCTTAGTGACTCCAAACCGCATTTTCTCTGAGTTTTCTCCCTTAGCCTGTGAGTTAGGTTTAGCGTTAGGGTCAGGGTTAGGGTTAAGGTTAGGGTTAGGGTTAAAGTTAGGGTTAGGGTTAGGGTTAGGGTGAAGGTTAGGGTTAGGGGTAAAGTAAGGGTTAGGGTTAGGGGTATGGACTCCAAGCCGCATTTTGTCTGAGGTTTTCCCTAAGCCTTGTAGTTAGTGCTAGGGTTAGGGTTAGGGTAAATCTTAGTGACTCCAAACCGCATTTTCTCTGAGTTTCCTCCCTTACCTGTGAGTTAGGTTTAGCGTTAGGGTCAGGGTTAAGGTTAAGGTTAGGGTTAGGGTTAAAGTTAGGGTTAGGGTTAGGGTTAGGGTTAGGGTTAGGGTGAAGGTTAGGGTTAGGATTAAAGTTAGGGTTAGGGTTAGGGTTATGGTTGGGGTTAGAGGTAAAGTAAGGGTTAGGGTTAGGGTTAGGGACTCCAAGCCGCATTTTGTCTGAGGTTTTCCCTTAGCCTTGTAGTTAGTGCTAGGGTTAGGGTTAGGGTAAATCTTAGTGACTCCAAACCGCATTTTCTCTGAGTTTCTTCTGTGAGTTAGGTTTAGCGTTAGGGTTTAGCTAGGGTTAGGGTTAAGGTTAAGGTTCTGTGAGTTAGGTTTAGCGTTAGGGTTTAGCTAGGGTTAGGGTTAAGGTTAAGGTTAGCGTTAGGGTTAAAGTTAGGGTTAGGGTTAGGGTTAGGGTTAGGGTGAAGGTTAGGGTTAGGGTTAGGGTTAGGGTGAAGGTTAGGGTTAGAGTTAGGGTTAGGGTTAGGGTTAGGGTTAGGGTGAAGGTTAGGGTTAGGGTTAGGGTTAGGGTGAAGGTTAGGGTTAGGGTTAGGGTAAGGGTTAGGGTTATGGTGAAGGTTAGGGTTAGGGTTAGGGTTAGGGTTATGTTAGGGTGAAGGTTAGGGTTAGGTTTAGGGTTAGGGTTAGGGTTAGGGTGAAGGTTAGGGTTAGGGTTAGGGTTAGGGTCAGGGTTAGGGTTAGGGTAAATCTTAGTGACTCCAAGCCGCATTTTCTCTGAGTTTCCTCCCTTAGCCTGTGAGTTAGGTTTAGCGTTAGGTTCAGGGTTAGGGTTAAGGTTAGGGTTAGGGTTAAAGTTAGGGTGAGGGTTAGGGTTAGGGTTAGGGTTAGGGTGAAGGTTAGGGTTAGGGGTAAAGTAAGGGTTAGGGTTAGGGGTAGGGACTCCAAGCCGCATTTTGTCTGAGGTTTTCCCTAAGCCTTGTAGTTAGTGCTAGGGTTAGGGTTAGGGTAAATCTTAGTGACTCCAAACCGCATTTTCTCTGAGTTTCCTCCCTTACCTGTGAGTTAGGTGTAGCGTTAGGGTCAGGGTTAGGGTTAAGGTTAGGGTTAGGGTTAAAGTTAGGGTGAGGTTTAGGGTTAGGGTTAGGGTTAGGGTGAAGGTTAGGGTTAGGGGTAAAGTAAGGGTTAGGGTTAGAGGTAGGGACTCCAAGCCGAATTTTGTCTTAGGTTTTCCCTAAGCCTTGTAGTTAGTGCTAGGGTTAGGGTTAGGGTAAATCTTAGTGACTCCAAACCGCATTTTCTCTGAGTTACCTCCCTTACCTGTGAGTTAGGTTTAGCGTTAGGGTCAGGGTTAGGGTTAAGGTTAGGGTTAGGGTTAAAGTTAGGGTGAGGGTTAGGGTTAGGGTTAGGGTTAGGGTGAAGGTTATGGTTAGGGTTAGGGTTAGGGTTAGGGTAAGGGTTAAGGTTAGGGTTAGGGTTAGGGTTACGGTGAAGGTTAGGGTTAGGGTTAGGGTTAGGGTTAGGGTTAGGGTTAGGGTGAAAGTTAGGGTCAGGGTTAGGGTTAGGGTTACGGGTAGGGTGAAGGTTAGGGTTAGGGTTAGGGTTAGGGTTAGGGTGAAGGTTAGGGTTATGGTTAGGGTTAGGGTTAATCTTAGTGACTCCAAACCGCATTTTCTCTGAGTTTACTCCCTTAGCCTGTGAGTTAGGTTTAGCGTTAGGGTCAGGGTTAGGGTGAAGGTTAGGGTTAGGGGTAAAGTAAGGGTTAGGGTTAAGGGTGGGGACTCCAAGCCACATTTTGTCTGAGGTTTTCCCTAAGCCTTGTAGTTAGTGCTAGGGTTAGGGTTAGTGTAAATCTTAGTGACTCAAAACCGTATTTTCTCTGAGTTTCCTCCCTTACATGTGTGTTAGGTTTAGCGTTAGGGTCAGGGTTAGGGTTAAGGTTAGGGTTTGGGTTAAAGTTAGGGTTAGGGTTAGGGTTAGGGTTAGGGTAAGGGTGAAGGTTAGGGTTAGGGTTAGGGTTAGGGTTAGGGTTAAGGTCGGGGTTAGGGTTAGGGTTAGGGTTAGGGTTAGGGTGAAGGTTAGGGTTAGGGTTAGGGTTAGGGTTAGGGTTAGGGTGCAGGTTAGGGTTAGGGTTAGGGTTGGGGGTTAGGGTTAGGGTGAAGGTTAAGGTTAGGGTTAGGGTTAGGGTGAAGGTTAGGGTTAGGGTGAAGGTTAGGGTTAGGGTTTGGGTTAGGGTTAGGGTTAGGGTTAGGGTAAATCTTAGTGAATCCAAACCGCATTTTCTCTGAGTTTCCTCCCTTAGCCTGTGAGTTAGGTTTAGCGTTAGGGTCAGGGTTGGGGTGAAGGTTAGGGTTAGGGGTAAAGTAAGGGTTAGGGTTAGGGGTAGGGACTCCAAGCCGCATGGTGTCTGAGGTTTTCCCTAAGCCTTGTAGTTAGTGCTAGGGTTAGGGTTAGGGTAAATCTTAGTGACTCCAAACCGCATTTTCTCTGAGTTTCTTCTGTGAGTTAGGTTTAGCGTTAGGGTCAGGGTTAGGGTTAAGGTTAGGGTTAGGGTTAAAGTTAGGGTTAGGGTTAGGGTTAGGGTTAGGGTGAAGGTTAGGGTTAGGGTTAGGGTTAGGGTGAAGGTTAGGGTTAGAGTTAGGGTTAGGGTTAGGGTTAGGGTTAGGGTGAAGGTTAGGGTTAGGGTTAGGGTTAGGGTTAGGGTGAAGGTTAGGGTTAGGGTTAGGGTTAGGGTTAGGGTTATGGTGAAGGTTAGGGTTAGGGTTAGGGTTAGGGTTATGTTAGGGTGAAGGTTAGGGTTAGGTTTAGGGTTAGGGTTAGGGTTAGGGTGAAGGTTAGGGTTAGGGTAAGGGTTAGGGTCAGTGTTAGGGTTAGGGTAAATCTTAGTGACTCCAAACCGCATTTTCTCTGAGTTTCCTCTCTTAGCCTGTGAGTTAGGTTTAGCGTTAGGTTCAGGGTTAGGGTTAAGGTTAGGGTTAGGGTTAAAGTTAGGGTGAGGGTTAGGGTTAGGCTTAGGGTTAGGGTTAGGGTGAAGGTTAGGGTTAGGGGTAAAGTAAGGGTTAGGGTTAGGGGTAGGGACTCCAAGCCGCATTTTGTCTGAGGTTTTCCCTAAGCCTTGTAGTTAGTGCTAGGGTTAGGGTTAGGGTAAATCTTAGTGACTCCAAACCGCATTTTCTCTGAGTTTCCTCCCTTACCTGTGAGTTAGGTGTAGCGTTAGGGTCAGGGTTAGGGTTAAGGTTAGGGTTAGGGTTAAAGTTAGGGTGAGGTTTAGGGTTAGGGTTAGGGTTAGGGTGAAGGTTAGGGTTAGGGGTAAAGTAAGGGTTAGGGTTAGGGGTAGGGACTCCAAGCCGCATTTTGTCTGAGGTTTTCCCTAAGCCTTGTAGTTAGTGCTAGGGTTAGGGTTAGGGTAAATCTTAGTGACTCCAAACCGCATTTTCTCTGAGTTACCTCCCTTACCTGTGAGTTAGGTTTAGCGTTAGGGTCAGGGTTAGGGTTAAGGTTAGGGTTAGGGTTAAAGTTAGGGTAAGGGTTAGGGTTAGGGTTAGGGTTAGGGTGAAGGTTAGGGTTCGGGTTAGGGTTAGGGTTAGGGTTAGGGTGAAGGTTAGGGTTAGGGTTAGGGTAAGGGTTAGGGTTAGGGTGAAGGTTAGGGTTAGGTTTAGCGTAAATCTTAGTGATTCAAACCGCATTTTCTCTGAGTTTCCTCCCTTAGCCTGTGAGTTAGGTTTAGCGTTAGGGTCAGGGTGAGGGTTAAGGTTAGGGTTAGGGTTAAAGTTAGGATTAGGGTTAGGGTTAGAGCTAGGGTCAGGGTAAGGGTGAAGGTAAGGGTTAGGGTTAGGGTTAGGGTTAGGGTGGAGGTTAGGGTTAGGGGTAAAGTAAGGGTTAGGGTTAGGGGTAGGGACCCCAAGCCGCATGTTGTCTTAGGTTTTCCCTAAGCCTTGTAGTTAGTGCTAGGGTTAGGGTTAGGGTAAATCTTAGTGACTCCAAACCGCATTTTCTCTGAGTTTCCTCCCTTACCTGTGAGTTAGGTTTAGCGTTAGGGTCAGGGTTAGGGTTAAGGTTAGGGTTAGGGTTAAAGTTAGGGTTAGGTTTAGGGTTAGGGTTAGGGTTAGGGTGAAGGTTAGGGTTAGGGGTAAAGTAAGGGTTAGGGTTAGGGGTAGGGACTCCAAGCCGCATTTTGTCTGAGGTTTTCCCTAAGCCTTGTAGTTAGTGCTAGGGTTAGGGTTAGGGTAAATCTTAGTGACTCCAAACCGCATTTTCTCTGAGTTTCCTCCCTTACCTGTGAGTTAGGTTTAGCGTTAGGGTCAGGGTTAAGGTTAAGGTTAGGGTTAGGGTTAAAGTTAGGGTTAGGGTTAGGGTTAGGGTTAGGGTTAGGGTGAAGGTTAGTGTTAGGATTAAAGTTAGGGTTAGGGTTAGGGTTATGGTTAGGGTTAGGGGTAAAGTAAGGGTGAGGGTTAGGGTTTGGGACTCCACGCCGCATTTTGTCTGAGGTTTTCCCTAAGCCTTGTAGTTAGTGCTAGGGTTAGGGTTAGGGTAAATCTTAGTGACTCCAAACACCATTTTCTCTGAGTTTCCTCCCTTAGCCTGTGAGTTAGGTTTAGCGTTAGGGTCAGGGTTAGGGTTAAGGTTAGGGTTAGGGTTAAAGTTAGGGTTAGGGTTAGGGTTAGGGTTAGGGTTAGGGTGAAGGTTAGGGTTAGGGGTAAAGTAAGGGTTAGGATTAGGGGTAGGGACTCCAAGCCGCATTTTGTCTGAGGTTTTCCCTAAGCCTTGTAGTTAGTGCTAGGGTTAGGGTTAGGGTAAATCTTAGTGACTCCAAACCGCATTTTCTCTGAGTTTCCTCCCTTACCTGTGAGTTAGGTTTAGCGTTAGGGTCAGGGTTAGGGTTAAGGTTAGGGTTAGGGTTAAAGTTAGGGTTAGGGTTAGGGTTAGGGTTAGGGTTAGGGTTAGGGTGAAGGTAAGGGTTAGGATTAAAGTAAGGGTTAGGGTTAGGGTTATGGTTAGGGTTAGGGGTAAAGTAAGGGTAAGGGTTAGGGTTAGGGATTCCAAGCCGCATTTTGTCTGAGGTTTTCCCTAAGCCTTGTAGTTAGTGCTAGGGTTAGGGTTAGGGTAAATCTTAGTGACTCCAAACCGCATTTTCTCTGAGTTTCCTCCCTTACCTGTGAGTTAGGTTTAGCGTTAGGGTCAGGGTTAGGGTTAAGGTTAGGGTTAGGGTTAAAGTTAGGGTCAGGGTTAGGGTTTGGGTTAGGGTGAAGGTTAGGGTTAGGGGTAAAGTAAGGGTTAGGGTTAGGGGTAGGGACTCTTAGCCGCATTTTGTCTGAGGTTTTCCCTAAGCCTTGTAGTTAGTGCAAGGGTTAGGTTTAGGGTAAATCTTAGTTATTCCAAACCGCATTTTCTCTGAGTTTCCACCCTTACCTGTGAGTTAGGTTTAGCGTTAGGGTCAGGGTTAGGGTTAAGGTTAGGGTTAGGGTTAAAGTTAGGGTGAGGGTTAGGGTTAGGGTTAGCGTTAGGGTTAGGGTGAAGGTTAGGGTTAGGGTTAGGGTTAGGGTTAGGGTTAGGGTGAAGGTTAGGGTTAGGGTCAGAGTTAGGGTTAGGGTTAGGGTTAGGGTGAAGGTTAGGGTCAGGGTTAGGGTTAGGGTTACGGGTAGGGTTAAGGTTAGGGTTAGGGTTAGGGTTAGGGTTAGGGTTAGGGTGAAGGTTAGTGTTAGGGTTAGGGTTAGGGTTAGGGTTAGGGTAAATCTTAGTGACTCCAAACCGCATTTTCTCTGAGTTTACTCCCTTAGCCTGTGAGTTAGGTTTAGCGTTAGGGTCAGGGTTAGGGTGAAGGTTAGGGTTAGGGGTAAATAAGGGTTAGGGTTAAGGGTGGGGACTCCAAGCCGCATTTTGTCTGAGGTTTTCCCTAAGCCTTGTAGTTAGTGCTAGGGTTAGGGTTAGGGTAAATCTTAGTGACTCCAAACCGCATTTTCTCTGAGTTTCCTCCCTTACCTGTGAGTTAGGTTTAGCGTTAGGGTCAGGGTTAGGGTTAAGGTTAGGGTTAGGGTTAAAGTTAGGGTTAGGGTTAGAGTTAGGGTTAGGGTTTGGGTGAAGGTTAGGGTTAGGTTTAGGGTTAGGGTTAGGGTGAAGGTTAGGGATAGGGTTAGGGTTAGGGTTAGGGTTAGGGTGAAGGTTAGTGTTAGGGTTAGGGTTTAGGGTTAGGGTTAGGGTGCAGGTTAGGGTTAGGGTTAGGGTTAGGGTTAAGGTTAGGGTTAGGGTGAAGGTTAGGGTTAGGGTTTGGGTTAGGGTTAGGGTTAGGGTTAGGGTTAGGGTAAATCTTAGTGACTCCAAACCGCATTTTCTCTGAGTTTCCTCCCTTAGCCTGTGAGTTAGGTTTAGCGTTAGGGTCAGGGTTGGGGTGAAGGTTAGGGTTAGGGGTAAAGTAAGGGTTAGGGTTAGGGGTAGGGACTCCAAGCCGCATGGTGTCTTAGGTTTTCCCTAAGCCGTGTAGTTAGTGCTAGGGTTAGGGTTAGGGTAAATCTTAGTGACTCCAAACCGCATTTTCTCTGAGTTTCTTCCCTTAGCTGTGAGTTAGGTTTAGCGTTAGGGTCAGGGTTAGGGTTAAGGTTAGGGTTAGGGTGAAAGTAAGGGTTAGAGTTAGGGTTAGGGTTAGGGTTAGGGTTGGGGTGAAGGTTAGGGTTAGGGTTAGGGTTAGGGTTAGGGTGAAGGTTAGGGTTAGGGTTAGGGTGAATGTTAGGGTTAGGGTTAGGGTGAAGGTTAGGGTTAGGGTTAGGGTTAGGGTCAGGGTTAGGGTTAGGGTAAATCTTAGTGAATCCAAACCGCATTTTCTCTGAGTTTCCTCCCTTAGCCTGTGAGTTAGGTTTAGCGTTAGGGTCAGGGTTAGGGTTAAGGTTAGGGTTAGGATTAAAGTTAGGGTGAGGGTTAGGGTTAGGCTTAGGGTTAGATGAAGGTTAGGGTTAGGGTTAGGGTTAAGGTGAAGGTTAGGGTTAGGGGTAAAGTAAGGGTTAGGGTTAGGGGTAGGGACTCCAAGCCGCATTTTGTCTGAGGTTTTCCCTAAGCCTTGTAGTTAGTGCTAGGGTTAGGGTTAGGGTAAATCTTAGTGACTCCAAACCGCATTTTCTCTGAGTTTCCTCCCTTACCTGTGAGTTAGGTTTAGCGTTAGGGTCAGGGTTAGGGTTAAGGTTAGGGTTAGGGTTAAAGTTAGGGTTAGGGTTAGGGTTAGGGTTAGGGTTAGGGTGAAGGTTAGGGTTCGGGTTAGGGTTAGGGTTAGGGTTTGGGTTAGGGTGAAGGTTAGGGTTAGGGTTAGGGTTAGGGTTAGGGTTAGGGTGAAGGTTAGGGTTAGGGTTAGCGTAAATCTTAGTGATTCAAACCGCATTTTCTCTGAGTTTCCTCCCTTAGCCTGTGAGTTAGGTTTAGCGTTAGGGTCAGGGTGAGGGTTAAGGTTAGGGTTAGGGTTAAAGTTAGGATTAGGGTTAGGGTTAGGGCTAGGGTCAGGGTTAGGGTGAAGGTTAGGGTTAGGGTTAGGGTTAGGGTTAGGGTGAAGGTTAGGGTTAGGGGTAAAGTAAGGGTTAGGGTTAGAGGTAGGGACTCCCAGCCGCATATTGTCTGAGGTTTTCCCTAAGCCTTGTAGTTAGTGCTAGGGTTAGGGTTAGGGTAAATCTTAGTGACTCCAAACCGCATTTTCTCTGAGTTTCCTCCCTTACCTGTGAGTTAGGCTTAGCGTTAGGGTCAGGGTTAGGGTTAAGGTTAGGGTTAGGGTTAAAGTTAGGGTTAGATTTAGGGTTAGGGTTAGGGTTAGGGTGAAGGTTAGGGTTAGGGGTAAAGTAAGGGTTAGGTTAGGGGTAGGGACTCCAAGCCGCATTTTGTCTGATGTTTTCCCTAAGCCTTGTAGTTAGTGCTAGGGTTAGGGTTAGGGTAAATCTTAGTGACTCCAAACCGCATTTTCTCTGAGTTACCTCCCTTACCTGTGATTTAGGTTTAGCGTTAGGGTCAGGGTTAGGGTTAAGGTTAGGGTTAGGGTTAAAGTTAGGGTTAGGGTTAGGGTTAGGGTTACGGTGAAGGTTAGGGTTCGGGTTAGGGTTAGGGTTAGGGTTAGGGTTAGGGTTAAGGTTAGGGTTAGGGTTAGGGTTAGGGTTAGGGTTAGGGTGAAGGTTAGGGTTAGGGTTAGCGTAAATCTTAGTGATTCAAACCGCATTTTCTCTGAGTTTCCTCCCTTAGTCTGTGAGTTAGGTTTAGCGTTAGGGTCAGGGTGAGGGTTAAGGTTAGGGTTAGGGTTAAAGTTAGGGTAAGGGTTAGGGTTAGGGTTAGGGTTAGGATGAAGGTTAGGGTTAGGGTTAGGGTAAGGGTTAGGGTTAGGGTGAAGGTTAGGGTTAGGGGTAAAGAAAGGGTTAGGGTTAGGGGTAGGGACTCCAAGCCGCATTTTGTCTGAGGTTTTCCCTTAGCCTTGTAGTTAGTGCTAGGGTTAGGGTTAGGGTAAATCTTAGTGACTCCAAACCGCATTTTCTCTGAGTTTCCTCCCTTACCTGTGAGTTAGGTTTAGCGTTAGGGTCAGGGTTAGGGTTAAGGTTAGGGTTAGGGTTAAAGTTAGGGTTAGGGTTAGGTTTAGGGTTAGGGTTAGGGTGAGGGTGAAGGTTATGGTTAGGGTTAGGGTTAGGGTTAGGGTCAAGGTTAGTGTTAGGGTTATGGTTAGGGTTAGAGGTAGGGTGAAAGTAAGGGTTAGGGTTAGGGTTAGGGTAAATCTTAGTGACTCCAAACCGCATTTTCTCTGAGTTTCCTCCCTTAGCCTGTGAGTTAGGTTTAGCGTTAGGGTCAGGGTTAGGGTTAGGATTAGTGTTAGGGTTAGGGTGAAGGTTAGGGTTAGGGTCAGGGTTAGGGCTAGGGTTAGGGTTAGGGTAAATCTTAGTGACTACAAACCGCATTTTCTCTGAGTTTATGCGGCTTAGAGTCCCTAACCCTAACCCTAACCCTTACTTTAGCCCTAACCCTAACCATAAACCTAACCCTAACCCTAACTTTCATCCTAACCCTAACCCTAACCCTAACCCTAACCCTAACTTTAACCCTAACCCTAACCTTAACCCTAACCCTGACCCTAACGCTAAACCTAACTCACAGTTAAGGGAGGAAACTCAGAGAAAATGCGGTTTGGAGTCACTAAGATTTACCCTAACCCTAACCCTAGCACTAACTACAAGGCTTAGGGAAAACCTCAGACAAAATGCGGCTCGGAGTCCCTACCCCTAACCCTAACCCTTACTTTACCCCTAACCCTAACCTTCACCCTAACCCTAACCCTAACCCTAACCCTAACCCTAACTTTAACCCTAACCCTAACCTTAACCCTAACCATGACCCTAACGCTACACCTAACTCACAGGCTAAGGGAGGAAACTCAGAGAAAATGCGGTTTGGAGTCACTAAGATTTACCCTAACCCTGACCCTAGCACTAACTACAAGGCTTAGGGAAAACCTCAGACAAAATGCGGCTTGGAGTCCCTAACCCTAACCCTAACCCTTACTTTACCCCTAACCCTAACCATACCCCTAACCCTTACCCTCACTTTAATCCTTACCCTAACCTTCACCCTAACCCTAACCCTAACCCTAACCCTCACCCTAACTTTAACCCTAACCCTAACCTTAACCCTAACCCTGACCCTAACGCTAAACCTAACTCACAAGCTAAGGGAGGAAACTCAGAGAAAATGCGGTTTGGAGTAACTAAGATTTACCCTAACCCTAACCCTGACCCTAACCCTAACCCTAACCCTAACCTTCACCCTAACCCTAACTCTAACCCTAACCCTAACCCTAACCTTCACCCTAACCCTAACCCTAACCCTAACCCTAACCCTAACCTTCACCCTAACCCTAACCCTAACCCTAACCCTAACCTTCACCCTTACCCTAACCCTAACCCTAACCCTAACTCTAACCCTAACCTTCACCCTAACCCTAACCCTAACCCTAACCTTCACCCTAACCCTAACCCTAACCCTAACCCTAACCCTAACTTTAACCCTAATCCTAACCTTAACCCTAACCCTGACCCTAACGCTAAACCTAACTCACAGGTAAGGGAAGAAACTCAGAGAAAATGCGGTTTGGAGTCACTAAGATTTACCCTAACTCAAACCCTAGTACAAACTACAAGGCTTAGGGAAAACCTCAGACAAAATGCGGCTTGGAGTCCCTACCCCTAACCCTAACCCTTACTTTACCCCTAACCCTAACCTTCACCCTAACCCTGACCCTAACGCTAAACCTAACTCACAGGCTAAGGAGGAAACTCAGAGAAAATGCGGTTTGGAGTCACTCAGATTTACCCTAACCCTAACCCTAACCCTAACCCTAACCCAAACCCTAACCCAAACCTTCACCCTAACCCTAACCTTACCCTAACCCTAACCCTAACCCTAACCTTCACCCTAACCCTAAACCTTACCCTAACCCTAACCCTAACCTGCAACCTACCCTAACCCTAACCCTAACCCTAACCTTACCCCTAGCCCTAACCCTAACCCTAACCCTAACCCTAACCCTAACCTTCACCCTAACCCTAACCCTAACCCTGACCCTAACCTTCACCCTAACCCTAACCCTATCCCTAACCCTAACCCTAACTTTAACCCTAACCCTAACCTTAACCCTAACCCTGACCCTAACGCTAAACCTAACTCACAGGTAAGGGAGGAAACTCAGAGAAAATTCGGTTTGGAGTCACTAAGATTTACCCTAACCCTAACCTTCACCCTAACACTAACCCTAACCCTAACCCTAACCCTAACTTCACCCTACCCCTAACCCTAACCCTTACCCTGACCCTAACCTTCACCCGAACCCTTACCCTAACCCTAACCCTAACCCTAACCCTACCATTCACCCTAACCCTAACCCTAAC
>NC_136495.1:84508010-84538010 GCF_053919585.1 Euprymna scolopes
AACCTTAACCCTAACATTGACCCTAACGCTAAACCTAACTCACAGGTAAGGGAGGAAACTCAGAGAAAATGTGGTTTGGAATAACTAAGATTTACCCTAAACCTAACCCTTGCACTAACTACAAGGCTTAGGGAAAACCTCAGACAAAATGCGGCTAAGAGTCCCTCCCCCTAACCCTAACCCTTACTTTACCCCTAACCCTAACCTTCACCCTAACCCTTACCCTAACCCTGACCCTAACTTTAACCCTAACCCTAACCTTAACCCTAACCCTGACCCTAACGCTAAACCTAACTCACAGGTAAGGGAGGAAACTCAGAGAAAATGCGGTTTGGAGTCACTAAGATTGACCCTAACCCTAACCCTAGCACTAACTACAAGGCTTAGGGAAAACCTAAGACAAAATGCGGCTTGGAGTACCTACCCCTAATCCTAACCCTTACTTTTCCCCTAACCCTAACCTTCACCCTAACCCTAACCCTAACCCTAACCCTAACTTTAACCCTAACCCTAACCTTAACCCTAACCCTGACCCTAACGCTAAACCTAACTCACAGGCTAAGGGAGGAAACTCAGAGAAAATTGTGTTTGTAGTCACTAAGATTTACCCTAACCCTAACCCTAGCACTAACTACAAGGCTTAGGGAAAACCTCAGACAAAATGCGGCTTGGAGTCCCTAATCCTAACCCTAACCCTTACTTTACCCCTAACCCAAACCATAACCCTAACCCTAACCCTAACCCTAACCCTAACCCTAACTTTAACCCTAACCCTAACCTTAACCCTAACCCTGACCCTAACGCTAAACCTTACTCACAGGTAAGGGAGGAAACTCAGAGAAAATGCGGTTTGGAGTCATTAAGATTTACCCTGACCCTAACCCTAGCACTAACTACAAGGCTTAGGGAAAACCTCAGACAAAATGTTGCTTGGAGTCCCTACCCCTAACCCTAACCCTTACTTTACCCCTAACCCTAACCTTCACCCTAACCCTAACCCTAACCCTAACTTTAACCCTAACCCTAACCTTAACCCTAACCCTGACCCTAACGCTAAACCTAACTCACAGGCTAAGGGAGGAAACTCAGAGAAAATGCGGTTTGGAGTCACTAAGATTTACCCTAACCCTAACCCTAGCACTAACTACAAGGCTTAGGGAAAACCTCAGACAAAATGCGGCTTGGAGTCCCTAACCCTAACCCTAACCCTTACTTTACCCCTAACCCTAACTATAACCCCAACCCTAACCCTAACTTTAATCCTAACCCTAACCTTCACCCTAACCCTAACCCTAACCCTAACCCTAACCCTAACTTTAACCCTAACCCTACCCTTAACCCTAACCCTGACCCTCACGCTAAACCTAACTCACAGGTAAGGGAGGAAACTCAGAAAAAATGCGGTTTGAAGTCACTAAGATTTACTCTAACCCTAACCCTAGCACTAACTACAAGGCTTAGGGAAAACCTCAGACAAAATGCGGCTTGGAGTCCCTACCCCTAACCCTAACCCTTTCATTACCCCTAACCCTAACCTTAACCCTAACCCTAACCCTAACCCTAACCCTAACTTTAACCCTAACCCTAACCTTAACCCTAACCCTGACCATAACGCTAAACCTAACTCACAGGCTAAGGGAGGACACTCAGAGAAAATGCGGTTTGGAGTCACTAAGATTTACCCTAACCCTAACCCTAGCACTAACTACAAGGCTTAGGGAAAACCTCAGACAAAATGCGGCTTGGAGTCCCTAACCCTAACCCTAACCCTTACTTTACCCCTAACCCTAACCATAACCCTAACCCTAACCATAACTTTCATCCTAACCCTAACCTTAACCCTAACCCTAACTTTAACCCCAACCCTAACCCTAACTTTAACCCTAACCCTAACCTTAACCCTAACCCTGACCCTAACGCTAAACCTAACTCACAGGTAAGGGAGGAAACTCAGAGAAAATGCGGTTTGGAGTCACTAAGATTTACCCTAACCCTAACCCTAGCACTAACTACAAGGCTTAGGGAAAACCTCAGACAAAATGCGGCTTGGAGTCCCTACCCCTAACCCTAACCCTTACTTTACCCATAACCCTAACCTTCACCCTAACCCTAACCCTAACCCTAACCCTTACCCTAACTTTAACCCTACCCCTAACCTTAACCCTAACCCTGACCCTAACGCTACACCTTACTCACAGGCTAAGGGAGGAAACTCAGAGAAAATGCGGTTTGGAGTCACTAAGATTTACCCTAACCCTAACCCTAGCACTAACTATAAGGCTTAGGGAAAACCTCAGACAAAATGCGGCTTGGAGTCCCTAACCCTAACCCTAACCCTTACTTTACCCCTAACCCTAACCATAACCCTAACCCTAACCCTAACTTGAATCCTAACCCTAACCTTAACCCTAACCCTAACCCTAACCCTAACCCTAACATTAACCCTAACCCTAACCTTTACCCTAACCCTGACCCTAACGCTAAACCAAACTCACAGGCTAAGATAGGAAACTCAGAGAAAATGCGGTTTGGAGTCACTAAGATTTACCCTAACCCTAACCCTAGCACTAACTACAAGTCTTAGGGAAAACCTCAGACAAAATGCGGCTTGGAGTCCCTACCCCTAACCCTAACCCTTACTTTACCCCTAACCCTAACCATAACCCTAACCCTAACCCTAACTTTGATCCTAACCCTAACCTTCACCCTAACCTTAACCCTAACCCTAACCCTAACCCTAACCCTAACCTTAACTTTAACCCTAACCCTAACCTTAACCCTAACCCTGACCCTCACGCTAAACCTAACTCACAGGTAAGGGAGGAAACTCAGAGAAAATGCGGGTTTGAGTCACTAAGATTTACTCTAACCCTAACCCTAGCACTAACTACAAGGCTTAGGGAAAACCTCAGACAAAATGCGGCTTGGAGTCCCTACCCCTAACCCTAACCCTTACTTTACCCCTAACCCTAACCTTCACCCTAACCCTAACCCTAACCCTAACCCTAACTTTAACCCTAACCCTAACCTTAACCCTAACCCTGACCCTAACGCTAAACCTAACTCACAGGTTAAGGGAGGACACTCAGAGAAAATGCGGTTTGGAGTCACTAAGATTTACCCTAACCCTAACCCTAGCACTAACTACAAGGCTTAGGGAAAACCTCAGACAAAATGCGGTTTGGAGTCCCTACCCCTAACCCTAACCCTTACTTTACCCCTAACCTAACCTTCACCCTAACCCTAACCCTAACCCTAACCCTAACCCTAACCGTAACTTTAACCCTAACCCTAACCTTAACCCTAACCCTGACCCTAACGCTAAACCTAACTCACAGGTAAGGGAGGAAACTCAGAGAAAATGCGGTTTGGAGTCACTAAGATTACCCTAACCCTAACCCTAGCACTAACTACCAGGCTTAGGGAAAACCTCAGACAAAATGCAGCTTGGAGCCCCTACCCCTAACCCTAACCCTAACTTTACCCCTAACCCTAACCTTCACCCTAGCCCTAACCCTAACTTTAATCCTAACCCTAACCTTCACCCTAACCCTAACCCTAACCCCAACCCTAACCCTAACCCTAACCCGCTTAGGGAAAACCTAAGACAAAATGCGGCTTGGAGTCCCTACCCCTAACCCTAACCCTTAATTTACCCCTAACCCTAACCTTAACCCTAACCCTAACCCTAACTTCAATCCTAACCCTAACCTTCACCCTAACCCTAACCCTAACCCTAACCCTTACCCTAAATTTAACCCTAACCCTAACCCTAACCCTAGCACTAACTACAAGGCTTAGGGAAAACCTCAGACAAAATGCGGCTTGGAGTCCCTATCCCTAACCCTAACCCTTACTTTACCCCTAACCCTAACCTTAACCGGACCCTAACCATAACCCTAACCCTAATTTACCCTAACCCTAACCTTAACCCTAACCCTGACCCTAACGCTAAACCTAACTCACAGGTAAGGTAGGAAACTCAGAGAAAATGCGGTTTGGAGTCACTAAGATTTACCCTAACACTAACCCTAGCACTAACTACAAGGCTTAGGGAAAACCTCAGACAAAATGCGGCTTGGAGTCCCTACCCCTAACCCTAATCCTTACTTTACCCCTAACACTAACCTTCACCCTAACCCTAACCCTAACTTTAATCCTAACCCTAACCTTCACCCTAACCCTAACCCTTACCCTAACCCTAACCCTAACCCGCTTAGGGAAAACCTCAGACAAAATGCGGCTTGGAGTCCCTACCGCTAACCCTAACCCTTACTTTACCCCTAACCCTAACCATAACCCCAACCCTAACCCTAACTTTAATCCTAACCCTATCCTTCACCCTAACCCTAACCCTAACCCTAACCCTAACCCTAACCCTTACCCCAACCCTAACTTTAACCCTAACCCTAACCTTAACCCTAACCCTGACCCTAACGCTAAACCTAACTCACAGGTAAAGGAGGAAACTCAGAGAAAATGCGGTTTGGAGTCACTAAGATTTACCCTAACCCTAACCCAAACCCTAACCCTAACCCTAACCTTCACCCTAACCCTAACCCTAACCCTACCCCTAACCCTAACCCTAACCTTCACCCTAACCCTAACCCTTACCCTAACCCTAACCCTAACCTTCACCCTAACCCTAAATTTTACCCTAACCATAACCCTAACTTTAACCCTAACCCTAACCTTAACCCTAACCCTGACCCTAACGCACAACCTAACTTACAGGTAAGGGAGGAAACTCAGAGAAAATGCGGTTTGGAGTCACTAAGATTTACCCTAACCCTAACCCTAGCACTAACTACAAGGCTTAGGGAAAACCTCACACAAAATGCGGATTGGAGTCCCTACCCCTAACCCTGACCCTTACTTTACCCCTAACCCTAACCTTCACCCTATCCCTAACCCTAACCCTAACCCTAACCCTAACCCTAACTTTAACCCTAACCCTAACCTTAACCCTTACCCTGACCCTAACGCTAAACCTAACTCACAGGTAAGGGAGGAAACTCAGAGAAAATGCGGTTTGGATTCACTAAGATTTACCCTAACCCTAACCCTAGCACTAACTACAAGGCTTAGGGAAAACCTCAGACAAAATGCGGCTTGGAGTCCCTAACCCTAACCCTTACTTTACCTTTAACCCCAACCATAACCCTAACCCTAACCCTAACTTTAATCCTAACCCTAACCTTCACCCTAACCCTAACCCTAACCCTAACCCTAACCTTCACCCAAATCCTAACCTCAACCCTAACCCTAACCCTAACCCTAACTTTAACCCTTACCCTAACCTTAACCCTAACCCTGACCCTAACGCTAAACCTAACTCACAGGTAAGGGAGGAAACTCAGAGAAAATGCGGTTTGGAGTCACTAAGATTTACCCTAACCCTAACCCTAGCACTAACTACAAGGCTTAGGGAAAACCTCAGACAAAATGCGGCTTGTAGTCACTACCCCTAACCCTAACCCTTACTTTACCCCTAACCCAAATCTTCACCCTAACCCTAACCCTAACCCTAACCCTAACCTTCACCCTAACCCAAACCCTAACCCTAACCCTAACCCTAACCCTAACTTTAACCCTAACCCTAACCTTAACCCTAACCCTCACCCTAACGCTAAACCTAACTCACAGGTAAGGGAGGAAACTCAGAGAAAATGCGGTTTTGAGTCACTAATATTTACCCTTACCCTAACCCTAGCACAAACTACAAGGCTTAGAGAAAACCTCAGACAAAATGCGGCTTGGAGTCCCTACCCCTAACCCTAACCCTTACTTTACCCCTAACCCTAACCTTCACCCTAACCCTAACCCTAACCCTAACCCTAACCTTCACCCTTACCCTAACCCTAACCCTAACCCTAACCCTAACCTTCACCCTAACCCTAACCCTAACCCTAACCCTGACCCTAACCCTAACCCTTAGCCTAACCCTAACCCTAACCCTAACCTTCACCCTAACCCTAACCCTAACCCTAACCTTAACCTTCACCCTAACCCTAACCCTAACCCTAACCCTAACCTTCACCCTAACCCTAACCCTAACCCTAACCCTAACTTTAACCCTAACCCTGACCTTAACCCTAACCCTGACCCTAACGCTAAACCTAACTCACAGGTAAGGGAGGAAACTCAGAGAAAATGCGGTTTGGAGTCACTAAGATTTACCCTTACCCTAACCCTAGCACTAACTACAAGGCTTAGGGAAAACCTCAGACAAAATGCGGCTTGGAGTCCCTACCCCTAACCCTAACCCTTACTTTACCCCTAACCCTAACCTTCACCCTAACCCTAACCCTAACCCTAACCCTAACCCTAACCTTCACCCTAACCCTAACCCTAGCCCTTACCCTAACCCTAACCTTCACCCTAACTCTAACCCTAACCCTAACCTTCACCCTAACCCTAACCCTAACCCTAACCCTAACTTTAACCCTAACCCTAACCTTAACCCTAACCCTGACCCTAACGCTAAACCTAACTCACAGGACAGGGAGGAAACTCAGAGAAAATGCGGTTTGGAGTCACTAAGATTTACCCTAACCCTAACCCTAGCACTAACTTCAAGGCTTACTGAAAACCTCAGACAAAATGCGGCTTGGAGTCCCTACCCCTAACCCTAACCCTTACTTTACCCCGAACCCAAACCTTCACCCTAACCCTGACCCTAACGCTAAACCTAACTCACAGGCTAAGGGAGGAAACTCAGAGAAAATGCGGTTTGGAGTCACTAAGATTTACCCTAACCCTAACCCTAACCCTAACCCTAACCCTAACCTTCACCCTAACCCTAACCCTAACCCTACCCCTAACCCTAAACCTAACCTTCACCCTAACCCTAACCCTAACCCTAACCCTAACCTTCACCCTAACCCTAACTTTGACCCTAACCCTAACCCTAACTTTAACCCTAACCCTAACCTTAACTCTAACCCTGACCCTAACGCTAAACCTAACTCACAGGTAACGGAGGAAACTCAGAGAAAATGCGGTTTGGAGTCACTAAGATTTACCCTAACCCTAACCCTAGCACTAACTACAAGGCTTAGGGAAAACCTCACACAAAATGCGGCTTGGAGTCCCTACCCCTAACCCTGACCCTTACTTTACCCCTAACCCTAACCTTCACCCTATCCCTAACCCTAACCCTAACCCTAATCCTAACTTTAACCCTAACCCTAACCTTAACCCTAACCCTGACCCTAACGCTAAACCTAACTCACAGGTAAGGGAGGAAACTCAGAGAAAATGCGGTTTGGATTCACTAAGATTTACCCTAGCCCTAACCCTAGCACATACTACAAGGCTTAGGGAAAACCTCAGACAAAATGCGGCTTGGAGTCCCTAACCCTAACCCTTACTTTACCCCTAACCCTAACCATAACACTAACCCTAACCCTTACTTTAATCCTAACCCTAACCTTCACCCTAACCCTAACCCTAACCCTAACCCTAACCCTAACCTTCACCCTAATCCTAACCTCAACCCTAACCCTAACCCTAACCCTTACTTTAACCCTTACCCTAACCTTAACCCTAACCCTGACACTTACGTTAAACCTAACTCACAGGTAAGGGAGGAAACTCAGAGAAAATGCGGTTTGGAGTCACTAAGATTTACGCTAACCCTAACCCTAGCACTAACTACAAGGCTTAGGGAAAACCTCAGACAAAATGCGGCTTGTTGTCACTACCCCTAACCCTGACCCTTACTTTACCCCTAACCGTAACCTTCACCCTAACCCTACCCCTAACCCTAACTTTAACCCTAACCCTAACCTTAACCCTAACCCTGACCCTAACGCTAAACCTAACTCACAGGTAACGGAGGAAACTCAGAGAAAATGACGTTTGGAGTCACTAAGATTTACCCTAACCCTAACCCTAGCACTAACTACAAGGCTTAGGGAAAACCTCACACAAAATGCGGCTTGGAGTCCCTAACCCTAACCCTAACCCTTACTTTACCCCTAACCCTAACCATAACTCTAACCCTAACCCCAACTTTAATCCTAACCCTAACCTTCACACTAACCCTAACCCTAACCCTAACCCTCACTTTCACCCTAACCCTAACCCCAACCCTAACCCTAACCCGTACCCTAACTTTAACCCTAACCCTAACCTTAACCCTAACCCTGACCCTAACGCTAAACCTAACTCACAGGTAAGGGAGGAAACTCAGAGAAAATGCGGTTTGGAGTCACTAAGATTTACCCTAACCCTAACCCTAGCACTAACTACCAGGCTTAGCGAAAACCTCAGACAAAATGCGGCTTGGAGTCCCTACCCCTAACCCTAACCCTTACTTTACCCCTAACCCTAACCTTCACCCTAACCCTAACCCTAACCCTAACCCTAACTTTAACTCTAACCCTAACCTTAACCCAAAATCTGACCCTAACGCTAAACCTAACTCACAGGTAAGGGAGGAAACTCAGAGAAAATGCGGTTTGGAGTCACTAAGATTAACCCTAACCCTAACCCTAGCACTAACTACAAGGCTTAGGGAAAACCTCAGACATAATGCGGCTTGGAGTCCCTAACCCTAACCCTAACCCTTACTTTACCCCTAACCCTAACCATAACCCTAACCCTAACCCTAACTTTAATCCTAACCCTACCCTTCACCCTAACCCCAATCCTAACCCTAACCGTAATCCTAACCTTCACCCTGACCCTAACCCCAACCCTAACCCTAACCCTAACCCTTACTTTACCCCTAACCCTAACCATAACCCTAACCCTAACCCTAACTTTAATCCTAACCCTAACCTTCACCCTAACCCTAACCCTAACCCTAACCCTAACCTTCACCCTAACCCTAACCCTAACCTTGACCCTAACCCTAACTTTAACCCTAACCCTAACCTTAACCCTAACGCTGACCCTAACGCTAAACCTAACTCACAGGTAAGGGAGGAAACTCAGAGAAAATGCGGTTTGGAGTCACTAAGATTTACCCTAACCCTAACCCTAGCACTAACTACAAGGCTTAGGGAAAACCTCAGACAAAATGCGGCTTGGAGTCCCTACCCGTAACCCTAGCCCTTACTTTACCCCTAACCCTAACCATAACCCTAACCCTAACCCTAACCCTAACCTTCACCCTAACCCTGACCCTAACGCTAAACCTAACTCACAGCCTAAGGGAGGAAACTCAGAGAAAATGCGGTTTGGAGTCACTAAGATTTACCCTAACCCTAACCCTAGCACTAACTACAAGGCTTAGGGAAAACCTCAGACAAAATGCGGTTTGGAGTCCCTACCCCTAACCCTAACCCTTACTTTACCCCTAACCCTAACCTTTACCCTAACCCTAACCCTAACCCTAACCCTAACCCTAACTTTAACCCTAACCCAAACCTTAGCCCTAACCCTGACCCTAACGCTAAACCTAACTCACAGGTAAGGGAGGAAACTCATAGAAAATGCGGTTTGGAGTCACTAAGATTTACCCTAACCCTAACCCTAGCACTAACTACAAGGCTTAGGGAAAACCTCAGACAAAATGCGGCTTGGATTCCCTACCCCTAACCCTAACCCTTACTTTACCCCTAACCCTAACCTTCACCCTAACCCTGACCCTAACGCTAAACCTAACTCACAGGCTAAGGGAGGAACTCAGAGAAAATGTTGTTTGGAGTCACAAAGATTTACCCTAACCCTAACCCTAACCCTAACCTTAACCCTAACCCTAACCTTCACCCTAACCCTAACCCTAACCTTCACCCTAACCCTAACCCTAACCCTAACCCTAATTTCACCCTAACACTAACC
This sequence comes from Euprymna scolopes, assembly GCF_053919585.1. Taxonomy (NCBI): domain Eukaryota; kingdom Metazoa; phylum Mollusca; class Cephalopoda; order Sepiida; family Sepiolidae; genus Euprymna; species Euprymna scolopes. The sequence continues at coordinate 84,517,803 of NC_136495.1, forward strand.
CTAACCCTAACCCTAACCCTAACTTTAACCTTAACCCTAACCTTAACCCTAACCCTGACCTTCAACCTAACCCTAACCCTAACCCTAACCCTAACCCTAACCTTCACCCTAACCCTAACCCTAACCCTATCCCTAACCCTAACCTTCACCCTAATCCTAACCCTAACCCTAACCCTAACCCTAACCCTAACTTTGACCCTAACCCTGGTTGGAGTCACTAAGATTGACCATAACCCTAACCCTAACCCTAACCCTAACCCTAACCTTCACACTAACCCTCACCCTAACCCTAACCCTAACCTTCACCCTAACCCTAACCCAACCCTAACGCTAACCTTCACCCTAACCCTAACCCTAACCCTAACCCTAACCCTAACTTTAACCCTAACCCTAACCTTCACCCTAACCCTGACCCTAACGCTAAATCTAACTCACAGCCTAAGGGAGGAAACTCAGAGAAAATGCGGTTTGGAGTCACTAAGATTTACCCTAACCCTAACCCTAACCCTAACCCTAACCTTCACCCTAACCCTAACCCTAACCCTAACCCTAACCCTAACCTTCACCCTAACCCTAACCCTGACCCTAACCCTAAGCTTCACCCTAACCCCAACCCTAACCCTAACCCTAACCCTAACTTTAACCCTAACCCTAACCTTAACCCTAACCCTGACCCTAACGCTAAACCTAACTCACAGGTAAGGGAGGAAACTCAGAGAAAATGCGGTTTGGAGTCACTAAGATTTACCCTAACCCTAACCCTAGCACTAACTACAAGGCTTAGGGAAAACCTCAGACAAAATGCGGCTTGGAGTCCCTACCCCTAACCCTAACCCTTACTTTACCCCTAACCCTAACATTCACCCTAACCCTAACCCTAACCCTAACCCTAACCCTAACTTTAACCATAACCCTAACCTTAACCCTAACCCTGACCCTAACGCTAACCCTAACTCACAGGTAAGGGAGGAAACTCAGAGAAAATGCGGTTTGGAGTCACTAAGATTTACCCTAACCCAAACCCTAGCACTAACTAGAAGGCTTAGGGAAAACCTCAGACAAAATGCGGCTTGGAGTCCCTACCCCTAACCCTAACCCTTACTTTACCCCTAACCCTAACCTTCACCCTACCCCTGACCCTAACGGTAAACCTAACTCACAGGCTAAGGGAGGAAACTCACAGAAAATGCGGTTTGGAGTCACTAAGATTTACCCTAACCCTAACCCTAACCCTAACCTTCACCCTAACCCTAACCCTAACCCTAACCCTAACCTTCACCCTAACCCGAACCCTAACCCTAACCCTAACCCTAACCTTCACCCTAACCCTAACCCTAACCCTAACCCTAACCTTCACCCTAACCCTAACCTAACCCTAAACCTAACCCTAACCCTAACCCTATCCTTCACCCTAACCCTAACCCTTACCCTAACCCTAACCCTAACCCTAACCTTCACCCTAACCCTAACCCTAACCCTAACCCTAACACTAACTTTAACCCTAACCCTAACCTTAACCCTAACCCTGACCCTTACGCTACACCTAACTCACAGGTAAGGGAGGAAACTCAGAGAAAATGCGGTTTGGAGTCACTAAGATTTACCCTAACTATAACCCTAACCCTAACCCTAACCTTCACCCTACCCTAACCCTAACCCTAACCCTAACCCTAACCTTCACCCTAACCCTAACCCTAACCCTAACCCTAACCTTCACCCTAACCCTAACCCTAACCCTAACCCTAACCTTAACCCTAACCCTAACCCTAACCCTAACCCTAACCCTAACCTTCACCCTAACCCTAACCCTAACCCTAACCCTAACCTTCACCCTAACCCTAACCCTAACCCTAACTTTAACCCTAACCCTAACCTTAACCCTTACCCTGACCCTAACGCTAAACCTAACTCACAGGACAGGGTGGAAACTCAGAGAAATGCGGTTTGGAGTCACTAAGATTTACCCTAACCCTAACCCTAGCACTAACTTCAAGGCTTAGGGAAAAACTCAGACAAAATGCGGCTTGGAGTGCCTTCCCCTAACCCTAACCCTTACTTTACCCCTAACCCTAACCTTAACCCTAACCCTGACCCTAACGCTAAACCTAACTCACAGGCTAAGGGAGGAAACTCAGAGAAAATGCGGTTTGGAGTCACTAAGATTTACCCTAACCCTAACCCTAACCCTAACCCTAACCCTAACCTTCACCCTAACCCTAACCCTAACCCTACCCCTAACCCTAACCCTAACCTTCACCCTAACCCTAACCCTAACCCTAACCCTAACCCTAACCTTCACCCTTACCCTAAATTTAACCCTAACCATAACCCTAACTTTAACCCTAACCCTAACCTTAACCCTAACCCTGACCCTAACGCACAACCTAACTCACAGGTAAGGGAGGAAACTCAGAGAAAATGCGGTTTGGAGTCACTAAGATTTACCCTAACCCTAACCCTAGCACTAACTACAAGGCTTAGGGAAAACCTCACACAAAATGCGGTTTGGAGTCCCTACCCCTAACCCTGACCATTACTTTACCCCTAACCCTAACCTTCACCCTATCCCTAACCCTAACCCTAACCCTAACCCTAACCCTAACTTTAACCCTAACCCTAACCTTAACCCTAACCCTGACCCTAACGCTAAACCTAACTTACAGGTAAGGGAGGAAACTCAGAGAAAATGCGGTTTGGATTCACTAAGATTTACCCTAACCCTAACCCTAGCACTAACTACAAGGCTTAGGGAAAACCTCAGACAAAATGCGGCTTGGAGTCCCTAACCCTAACCCTTACTTTACCCCTAACCCCAACCATAACCCTAACCCTAACCCTAACTTTAATCCTAACCCTAACCTTCACCCTAACCCTAACCCTAACCCTAACCCTAACCTTCACCCTAACCCAAACCCTAACCCTAACCCTAACCCTAACCCTAACTTTAACCCTAACCCTAACCTTAACCCTAACCCTGACCCTAACGCTAAACCTAACTCACAGGTAAGGGAGGAAACTCAGAGAAAATGCGGTTTTGAGTCACTAAGATTTACCCTTACCCTAACCCTAGCACAAACTACAAGGCTTAGAGAAAACCTCAGACAAAATGCGGCTTGGAGTCCCTACCCCTAACCCTAACTCTTACTTTACCCCTAACCCTAACCTTCACCCTAACCCTAACCCTAACCCTAACCTTCACCCTTACCCTAACCCTAACCCTAACCCTAACCCTAACCTTCACCCTAACCCTAACCCTAACCCTAACCCTGACCCTAACCCTAACCCTTAGCCTAACCCTAACCCTAACCCTAACCTTCACCCTAACCCTAACCCTAACACTAACCTTAACCTTCACCCTAACCCTAACCCTAACCCTAACCCTAACCTTCACCCTAACCCTAACCCTAACCCTAACTCTAACTTTAACCCTAACCCTGACCTTAACCCTAACCCTGACCCTAACGCTAAACCTAACTCACAGGTAAGGGAGGAAACTCAGAGAAAATGCGGTTTGGAGTCACTAAGATTTACCCTTACCCTAACCCTAGCACTAACTACAAGGCTTAGGGAAAACCTCAGACAAAATGCGGCTTGGAGTCCCTACCCCTAACCCTAACCCTTACTTTACCCCGAACCCTAACCTTCACCCTAACCCTAACCCTAACCCTAACCCTAACCCTCACCCTAACCCTAACCCTAGCCCTTACACTAACCCTTACCTTCACCCTAACTCTAACCCTAACCCTAACCTTCACCCTAACCCAAACCCTAACCCTAACCCTAACCTTAACCCTAACCCTAACCCTAACCCTAACCCTAACTTTAACCCTAACCCTAACCTTAACCCTAACCCTGACCCTAACGCTAAACCTAACTCACAGGACAGGGAGGAAACTCAGAGAAAATCCGGTTTGGAGTCACTAAGATTTACCCTAACCCTAACCCTAGCACTAACTTCAAGGCTTACTGAAAACCTCAGACAAAATGCGGCTTGGAGTCCCTACCCCTAACCCTAACCCTTACTTTACCCCGAACCCTAACCTTCACCCTAACCCTGACCCTAACGCTAAACCTAACTCACAGGCTAAGGGAGGAAACTCAGAGAAAATGCGGTTTGGAGTCACTAAGATTTACCCTAACCCTAACCCTAACCCTAACCCTAACCCTAACCCTAACCCTAAACCTAACCTTCACCCTAACCCTAACCCTAACCTTAACCCTAACCCTAACCTTCACCCTAACCCTAACTTTAACCCTAACCCTAACCCTAACTTTAACCCTAACCCTAACCTTAACCCTAACCCTGACCCTAACGCTAAACCTAACTCACAGGTAACGGAGGAAACTCAGAGAAAATGCGGTTTGGAGTCACTAAGATTTACCCTAACCCTAACTCTAGCACTAACTACAAGGCTTAGGGAAAACCTCACACAAAATGCGGCTTGGAGTCCCTACCCCTAACCCTGACCCTTACTTTACCCCTAACCCTAACCTTCACCCTATCTTTAACCCTAACCCTAACCCTAACCCTAACTTTAACCCTAACCCTAACCTTAACCCTAACCCTGACCCTAACGCTAAACCTAACTCACAGGTAAGGGAGGAAACTCAGAGAAAATGCGGTTTGGATTCACTAAGATTTACCCTAGCCCTAACCCTAGCACTAACTACAAGGCTTAGGGAAAACCTCAGACAAAATGCGGCTTGGAGTCCCTAACCCTTACCCTTACTTTACCCCTAACCCTACCCATAACACTAACCCTAACCCTTACTTTAATCCTAACTCTAACCTTCACCCTAACCCTAACCCTAACCCTAACCCTAACCCTAACCTTCACCCTAATCCTAACCTCAACCCTAACCCTAACCCTAACCCTTACTTTAACCCATACCCTAACCTTAACCCTAACCCTGACACTTACGTTAAACCTAACTCACAGGTAAGGGAGGAAACTCAGAGAAAATGCGGTTTGGAGTCACTAAGATTTACCCTAACCCTAACCCTAGCACTAACTACAAGGCTTAGGGAAAACCTCAGACAAAATGCGGCTTGTTGTCACTACCCCTAACCCTGACCCTTACTTTACCCCTAACCTTAACCTTCACCCTAACCCTAACCCTAACCCTAACTTTAACCCTAACCCTAACCTTAACCCTAACCCTGACCCTAACGCTTAACCTAAGTCACAGGTAACGGAGGAAACTCAGAGAAAATGACGTTTGGAGTCACTAAGATTTACCCTAACCCTAACCCTAGCACTAACTACAAGGCTTAGGGCAAACCTCACACAAAATGCGGCTTGGAGTCCCTAACCCTAACCCTAACCCTTACTTTACCCCTAACCCTAACCATAACCCTAACCCTAACCACAACTTTAATCCTAACCCTAAACTTCACCCTAACCCTAACCCTAACCCTAACCCTCACCTTCACCCTAACCCTAACCCCAACCCTAACCCTAACCCGTACCCTTACTTTAACCCTAACCCTAACCTTAACCCTAACCCTGACCCTAACGCTAAACCTAACTCACAGGTAAGGGAGGAAACTCAGAGAAAATTCGGTTTGGAGTCACTAAGATTTACCCTAACCCTAACCCTAGCACTAACTACCAGGCTTAGGGAAAACCTCAGACAAAATTCGGCTTGGAGTCCCTACCCCTAATCCTAACCCTTACTTTACCCCTAACCCTAACCTTCACCCTAACCCTAACCCTAACCCTAACCCTAACTTTAACTCTAACCCTAACCTTAACCCAAAATCTGACCCTAACGCTAAACCTAACTCACAGGTAAGGGAGGAAACTCAGAGAAAATGCGGTTTGGAGTCACTAAGATTAGCCCTAACCCTAACCCTAGCACTAACTACAAGGCTTAGGGAAAACCTCAGACAAAATGCGGCTTGGAGTCCCTAACCCTAACCCTAACCCTTACTTTACCCCTAACCCTAACCATAACCCTAACCCTAACCCTAACTTTAATCCTAACCCTACCCTTCGCCCTAACCCCAATCCTAACCCTAACCGTAATCCTAACCTTCACCCTGACCCTAACCCCAACCCTAACCCTAACCCTAACCCTTACTTTACCCCTAACCCTAACCATAACCCTAACCCTAACCCTAACTTTAATCCTAACCCTAACCTTCACCCTAACCCTAACCCTAACCCTAACCCTAACCTTCACCCTAACCCTAACCCTAACCTTAACCCTAACCCTAACTTTAACCCTAACCCTAACCTTAACCCTAACGCTGACCCTAACGCTAAACCTAACTCACAGGTAAGGGAGGAAACTCAGAGAAAATGCGGTTTGGAGTCACTAAGATTTACCCTAACCCTAACCCTAGCACTAACTACAAGGCTTAGGGAAAACCTCAGACAAAATGCGGCTTGGAGTCCCTACCCGTAACCCTAGCCCTTACTTTACTCCTTACCCTAACCATAACCCTAACCCTAACCCTAACCCTAACCTTCACCCTAACCCTGACCCTAACGCTAAACCTAACTCACAGCCTAAGGGAGGAAACTCAGAGAAAATGCGGTTTGGAGTCACTAAGATTTACCCTAACCCTAACCCTAGCACTAACTACAAGGCTTAGGGAAAACCTCAGACAAAATGCGGTTTGGAGTCCCTACCCCTAACCCTAACCCTTACTTTACCCCTAACCCTAACCTTCACCCTAACCCTAACCCTAACCCTAACCCTTACCCTAACTTTTACCCTAACCCAAACCTTAGCCCTAACCCTGACCCTAACGCTAAACCTAACTCACAGGTAAGGGAGGAAACTCATAGAAAATGCGGTTTGGAGTCACTAAGATTTACCCTAACCCTAACCCTAGACCTAACTACAAGGCTTAGGGAAAACCTCAGACAAAATGCGGCTTGGAGTCCCTACCCCTAACCCTAACCCTTACTTTACCCCTAACCCTAACCTTCACCCTAACCCTGACCCTAACGCTAAACCTAACTCACAGGCTAAGGGAGGAAACTCAGAGAAAATGTTGTTTGGAGTCACAAAGATTTACCCTAACCCTAACCCTAACCCTAACCTTAACCCTAACCCTAACCTTCACCCTAACCCTAACCCTAACCCTAACCCTAACCTTCACCCTAACCCTAACCCTAACCCTAACCCTAATTTTCACCCTAACACTAACCCTAACCCTAACCCTAACCCTAACTTTAACCCTAACCCTAACCTTAACCCTAACCCTGACCTTCACCCTAACCCTAACCCTAACCCTAACCCTAACCCTAACCTTCACCCTATCCCTAACCCTAACCTTCACCCTAATCCTAACCCTAACCCTAACCCTAACCCTAACCCTAACTTTAACCCTAACCCTGGTTGGAGTCACTAAGATTGACCCTAACCCTAACCCTAACCCTAACCCTAACCTTCACCCTAACCCTCACCCTAACCCTAACCCTAACCTTCACCCTAACCCTAACCCAACCCTAACGCTAACCCTAACCCTAACCCTAACCCTAACCGTAACTTTAACCCTAACCCTAACCTTCACCCTAACCCTGACCCTAACGCTAAACCTAACTCACAGCCTAAGGGAGGAAACTCAGAGAAAATGCGGTTTGGAGTCACTAAGATTTACCCTAACCCTAACCCTAACCCTAACCCTAAACTTCACCCTAACCCTAACCCTAACCCTAACCCTAACCCTCACCTTCACCCTAACCCTAACCCTAAGCTTCACCCTAACCCCAACCCTAACCCTAACCCTTACCCTAACTTTAACCCTAACCCTAACCTTAACCCTAACCCTGACCCTAACGCTAAACCTAACTCACAGGTAAGGGAGGAAACTCAGAGAAAATGCGGTTTGGAGTCACTAAGATTTACCCTAACCCTAACCCTAGCACTAACTACAAGGCTTAGGGAAAACCTCAGACAAAATGCGGCTTGGAGTCCCTACCCCTAACCCTAACCCTTACTTTACCCCTAACCCTAACATTCACCCTAACCCTAACCCTAACCCTAACCCTAACCCTAACTTTAACCATAACCCTAACCTTAACCCTAACCCTGACCCTAACGCTAACCCTATCTCACAGGTAAGGGGGGAAACTCAGAGAAAATGCGGTTTGGAGTCACTAAGATTTACCCTAACCCAAACCCTAGCACTAACTAGAAGGCTTAGGGAAAACCTCAGACAAAATGCGGCTTGGAGTCCCTACCCCTAACCCTAACCCTTACTTTACCCCTAACCCTAACCTTCACCCTACCCCTGACCCTAACGGTAAACCTAACTCACAGGCTAAGGGAGTAAACTCACAGAAAATGCGGTTTGGAGTCACTAAGATTTACCCTAACCCTAACCCTAACCCTAACCTTCACCCTAACCCTAACCCTAACCCTAACCCTAACCTTCACCCTAACCCTAACCCTAACCCTAACCCTAACCCTAACCTTCACCCTAACCCTAACCCTAACCCTAACCCTAACCTTCACCCTAACCCTAACCTAACCCTAAACCTAACCCTAACCCTAACCCTATCCTTCACCCTAACCCTAACCCTTACCCTAACCCTAACCCTAACCCTAACCTTCACCCTAACCCTAACCCTAACCCTAACCCTAACACTAACTTTAACCCTAACCCTAACCTTAACCCTAACCCTGACCCTTACGCTACACCTAACTCACAGGTAAGGGAGGAAACTCAGAGAAAATGCGGTTTGGAGTCACTAAGATTTACCCTAACCCTAACCCTAACCCTAACCCTAACCTTCACCCTACCCTAACCCTAACCCTAACCCTAACCCTAACCTTCACCCTAACCCTAACCCTAACCCTAACCCTAACCTTCACCCTAACCCTAACCCTAACCTTAACCCTAACCCTAACCCTAACCCTAACCCTAACCCTAACCTTCACCCTAACCCTAACCCTAACCCTAACCCTAACCCTAACCCTAACCTTCACCCTAACCCTAACCCTTACCCTAACTTTAACCCTAACCCTAACCTTAACCCTAACCCTTACCCTAACGCTAAACCTAACTCACAGGTAAGGAGGAAACTCAGAGAAAATGCGGTTTGGAGTCACTAAGATTTACCCTAACCCTAACCCTAGCACTAACTACAAGGCTTAGGGAAAACCTCAGACAAAATGCGGCTTGGAGTCCCTACCCCTAACCCTAACCCTTACTTTACCCCTAACCCTAACCTTCACCCTAACCCTAACCCTAAACCTAACCCTAACCCTAACTTTAACCCTAACCCTAACCTTAACCCTAACTCTGACCCCACCGCTAAACCTAACTCACAGGTAAGGGAGGAAACTCAGAGAAAATGCGGTTTGGAGTCACTAAGATTTACCCTAACCCTAACCCTAACCTTAACCCTAACCCTAACCTTCACCCTAACCCTAACCCTAACCCTAACCCTAACCTTCACCCTAACCCTACCCCTAACCCTAACCCTATCCCTAACCCTAATCTTTACTCTAACCCTAACCCTAACCCTAACCCTAAGCCTAACCCTAACTTTAACCCTAACCCTGGTTGGAGTCACTAAGATTTACCCTAACCCTAACCCTAACCCTAACCCTAACCTTCACCCTAACCCTAACCCTAACCCTAACCCTAACCTTCACCCTTACCCTAACCCTAACCCTAACCCATACCCTAACCCTAACTTTAACCCTAACCCTAACCTGAACCCTAACCCTGACCCTAACGCTAAACCTAACTCACAGGTAAGGGAGGAAACTCAGAGAAAATGCGGTTTGGATTCACTAAGATTTACCCTAACCCTAACCCTAGCACTAACTACAAGGCTTAGGGAAAACCTCAGACAAAATGCGGCTTGGAGTCCCTACCCCTAACCCTAACGTTTACTTTACCCCTAACCCTAACCTTCACCCTAACCCTTACCCTAACGCTAAACCTAACTCACAGGCTAGGGAGGAAACTCAGAGAAAATGCGGTTTGGAGTCACTAAGATTTACCCTAACCCTAACCCTTACCCTAACCCTAACCCTAACCTTCACCCTAACCCTAACCCTAACCCTAACCCTAACCCTAACCTTCACCCTAACCCTAACCCTAACCCTAACCCTAACCCTAAGCTTCACCCTAACCCCAACCCTAACCCTAACCCTAACCCTAACTTTAACCCTAACCCTCACCTTAACCCTAACCCTGACCCTAACGCTAAACCTAACTCACAGGTAAGGGAAGAAACTCAGAGAAAATGCGGTTTGGAGTCACTAAGATTTACCCTAACCCTAACCCTAGACCTAACTACAAGGCTTAGGGAAAACCTCAGACAAAATGCGGCTTGGAGTCCCTACCCCTAACCCTAACCCTTACTTTACCCCTAACCCTAACCCTAACACTAACCCTAACCCTAACCCTAAACCCTAACCCTAACCCTAACCCTAACCCTAACCCTAACCTTCACCCTAACCCTAACCCTAACCCTAACCCTAAGCTTCACCCTAACCCCAACCCTAACCCTAACCCTAACTTTAACCCTAACCCTAACCTTTACTCTAACCCTGACCCTAAGGCTAAACCTAACTCACAGGTAAGGGAGGAAACTCAGAGAAAATGCGGTTTGGAGTCACTAAGATTTACCCTAACCCTAACCCTAGCACTAACTACAAGGCTTAGGGAAAACCTCAGAGAAAATGCGGCTTGGAGTCCCTACCCCTAACCCTAACCCTTACTTTACCCCTAACCCTAACCTTCACCCTAACCCTAACCCTAACCCTAACCCTAACCCTAACTTTAACCATAACCCTAACCTTAACCCTAACCCTGACCCTAACGCTAACCCTAACTCACAGGTAAGGGAGGAAACTCAGAGAAAATGCGGTTTGGAGTCACTAAGATTTACCCTAACCCTAACCCTAGCACTAACTACAAGGCTTAGGGAAAACCTCAGACAAAATGCGGCTTGGAGTCCCATCCCCTAACCATAACCCTTACTTTACCCCTAACCCTAACCTTAACCCTACCCCTGACCCTAACGCTAAACCTAACTCACAGGCTAAGGGAGGAAACTCAGAGAAAATGCGGTTTGGAGTCACTAAGATTTACCCTAACCCTAACCCTAACCCTAACCTTCACCCTAACCCTAACCCTAACCCTAACCCTAACCCTAACCTTCACCCTAACCCTAACCCTAACCCTAACCCTAATCCTAACCTTCACCCTAACCCTAACCCTAACCCTAACCCTAACCTTCACCCTAACCCTAACCCTAACCCTATCCTTCACCCTAACCCTAACCCTTACCCTAACCCTAACCCTAACCCTATCCTTCACCCTAACCCTAACCCTAACCCTAACCCTAACCCTAATTTTAACCCTAACCCTAACCTTAACCCTAACCCTGACCCTAACGCTAAACCTAACTCACAGGTAAGGGAGGAAACTCAGAGAAAATGCGGTTTGGAGTCACTAAGATTTACCCTAACCCTAACCCTAGCACTAACTACAAGGCTTAGGGAAAACCTCGGACAAAATGCGGCTTGGAGTCCCTACCCCTAACCCTAACCCTTACTTTACCCCTAACCCTAACCTTCACCCTAACCCTAACCCTAACCCTAACCCTAACCCTAACTTTAACCCTAACCCTAACCTTAACCCTCACCCTGACCCTAACGCTAAACCTAACTCACAGGTAAGGGAGGAAACTCAGAGAAAATGCGGTTTGGAGTCACTAAGATTTACCCTAACCCTAACCCTAGCACTAACTACAAGGCTTAGGGAAAACCTCAGACAAAATGCGGCTTGGAGTCCCTACCCCTAACCCTAACCCTTACTTTATCCCTAACCCTAACCTTCACCCTAACCCTGACCCTAACGCTAAACCTAACTCACAGGCTAAGGGAGGAAACTCAGAGAAAATGCGGATTGGAGTCACTAAGATTTACCCTAACCCTAACCCTAGCCCTAACCCTAACCTTCACCCTAACCCTAACCCTAACCCTAACCCTAACCCTAACCTTCACCCTAACCCTAACCCTAACCCTAACCACATCCCTAACCCTAACCTTCACCCTAACCCTAACCCTAACCCTAACTTTAACCGTAACCCTGGTTGGATTCACTAAGATTTACCCTAACCCTAACCCTAACCCTAACCCTAACCCTAACCTTAACACTAACCCTAACCCTGACCCTAACCCTAGCCCTAACCTTCACCCTAACCCTAACCCTAACCCTAACCCTAACCTTCACCCTAACCCTAACCCTAACCCTAACCCTAACCCTAACTTTAACCCTAACCCTAACCTTAACCCTAACCCTGACCCTAACGCTAAACCTAACTCACAGGTAAGGGAGGAAACTCAGAGAAAATGCGGTTTGGATTCACTAAGATTTACCCTAACCCTAACCCTAGCACTAACTACAAGGCTTAGGGAAAACCTGAGACAAAATTCGGCTTGGAGTCCCTACCCCTAACCCTAACCCTTACTTTACCCCTAACCCTAACCTTCACCCTAACCCTGACCCTAACGCTAAACCTAACTCACAGGCTAAGGGAGGAAACTCAGAGAAAATGCGGTTTGGAGTCACTAAGATTTACCCTAACACTAACCCTAACCCTAACCCTAACCCTAACCTTCACCCTAACCCTAACCCTAACCCTAACCTTCAACCTAACCTTCACCCTAACCCTAACCCTAACCCTAACCCTAAGCTTCACCCTAACCCCAACCCTAACCCTAACCCTAACCCTAACTTTAACCCTAACCCTAACCTTAACCCTAACCCTGACCCTAACGCTAAACCTAACTCACAGGTAAGGGAGGAAACTCAGAGAAAATGCGGTTTGGAGTCACTAAGATTTACCCTAAACCTAACCCTAGCACTAACTACAAGGCTTAGGGAAAACCTCAGACAAAATGCGGCTTGGAGTCCCTACCCCTAACCCTAACCCTTACTTTACCCCTAACCCTAACCTTCACCCTAACCCTAACCCTAACCCTAACCCTAACCCTAACTTTAACCATAACCCTAAACTTAACCCTAACCCTGACCCTAACGCTAACCCTAACTCACAGATAAGGGAGGAAACTCAGAGAAAATGCGGTTTGGAGTCACTAAGATTTACCCTAACCCTAACCCTAGCACTAACTACAAGGCTTAGGTAAAACCTCAGACAAAATGCGGCGTGGAGTCCCTACCCCTAACCATAACCCTTACTTTACCCCTAACCCGAACCTTCACCCTACCCCTGACCCTAACGCTAAACCTAACTCACAGGCTAAGGGAGGAAACTCAGAGAAAATGCGGTTTGGAGTCACTAAGATTTACCCTAACCCTAACCCTAACCCTAACCTTCACCCTAACCCTAACCCTAACCCTAACCCTAACCTTAACCCTTACCCTAACCCTAACCCTAACCCTAATCCTTACCTTCACCCTAACCCTAACCCTAACCCTAACCCCAACCTTCACCCTAACCCTAACCCTAACCCTAACCCTAACCCTAACCCTATCCTTCACCCTAACCCTAACCCTTACCCTAACCCTAACCCTAACCCTATCCTTGACCCTAACCCTAACCCTAACCCTAACCCTAACCCTAACTTTAACCCTAAACCTAACCTTAACCCTAACCCTGACCTAACGCTAAACCTAACTCACAGGTAAGGGAGGAAACTCAGAGAAAATGCGGTTTGGAGTCACTAAGATTTACCCTAACCCTAACCCTAACCCTAACCCTAACCCTAACCTTCACCCTAATCCTAAACCTAACCCTAACCCTAACCTTCACCCTAACACTAACCCTAACCCTAACCCTAACCCTAACCTTCACCCTAACCCTAACCCTTACCCTAACCCTAACCTTAACCCTAACCCTAACCCTAACCCTAACCCTAACCTTCAACCTAACCCTAACCCTAACCCTAACCCTAACCCTAACCTTCACCCTAACCCTAACCCTAACCCTTACCCTAACTTTACCCCTAACCCTAACCTTCACCCTAACCCTGACCCTAACGCTAAACCTAACTCACAGGCTAAGGGAGGAAACTCAGAGAAAATGCGGTTTGGAGTCACTAAGATTTACCCTAACCCTAACCCTAACCCTAACCCTAACCTTCACCCTAACCCTAACCCTAACCCTTACCCTAACCCTAACTTTAACCCTAACCCTAACCTTAACCCTAACCCTGACCCTAACGCTAAACCTAACTCACAGGTAAGGGAGGAAACTCAGAGAAAATGCGGTTTGGAGTCACTAAGATTTACCCTAACCCTAACCCTAGCACTAACTACAAGGCTAAGGGAAAACCTCAGACAAAATGCGGCTTGGAGTCCCTACCCCTAACCCTAACCCTTACTTTACCCCTAACCCTAACCTTCACCCTAACCCTAACCCTAACCCTAACCCTTACCCTAACCCTAACTTTAACCCTAACCCTAACCTTAACCCTAACCCTGACCCTAACGCTAAACCTAACTCACAGGTAAGGGAGCAAACTCAGAGAAAATGCGGTTTGGAGTCACTAAGATTTACACTAACCCTAACCCTAGCACTAACTACAAGGCTTAGGGAAAACCTCAGACAAAATGCGGCTTGGAGTCCCTACCCCTAACCCTAACCCTTACTTTACCCCTAACCCTAACCTTCACCCTAACCCTAACCCTAACCCTAACCCTAACCCTAACTTTAACCCTAACCCTAACCTTAACCCTAACCCTGACCCTAACGCTAAACCTTACTTACAGGTAAGGGAGGAAACTCAGAGAAAATGCGGTTTGGAGTCACTAAGATTTACCCTAACCCTAACCCTAGCACTAACTACAAGGCTTAGGGAAAACCTCAGACAAAATGCGGCTTGGAGTCCCTACCCCTAACCCTAACCCTTACTTTACCCCTAACCCTAACCTTCCCCCTAACCCACACCCTAACCCAAACCCTAACCCTAACTTTAACCCTAACCCTAACCTTCACCCTAACCCTGACCCTAACGCTAAACCTAACTCACAGGTAAGGGAGGAAACTCAGAGAAAATGCGGTTTGGAGTCACTAAGATTTACCCTAACCCTAACCCTAGCACTAACTACAAGGCTTAGGGAAAACCTCAGACAAAATGCGGCTTGGAGTCCCTACCCCTAAACCTAACCCTTACTTTACCCCTAACCCTAACCTTCACCCTAACCCTAACCCTAACCCTAACCCCAACCCTAACTTTAACCCTAACGCTAACCTTAACCCTAACCCTGACCCTAACGCTAAACCTAACTCACAGGTAAGGGAGGAAACTCAGAGAAAATGCGGTTTGGAGTCACTAAGATTTACCCTAACCCTAACCCTAGCACTAACTACAAGGCTTAGGGAAAACCTCAGACAAAATGCGGCTTGGAGTCCCTACTATTAACCCTAACCCTTACTTTACCCCTAACCCTAACCTTCACCCTAACCCTAACCCTAACCCTAACCCTTACCCTAACCCTAACTTTAACCTAACCCTTACCTTAACCCTAACCCTGACCCTAACGCTAAACCTAACTCACAGGTAAGGGAGGAAACTCAGAGAAAATGCGGTTTGGAGTCACTAAGATTTACCCTAACCCTAACCCTAGCACTAACTACAAGGCTTAGGGAAAACCTCAGACAAAATGCGGCTTGGAGTCTCTACCCCTAACCCTAACCCTTACTTTACCCCTAACCCTAACCTTCACCCTAACCCTAACCCTAACCCTAACCCTAACCCTAACCCTAACTTTAACCCTAACCCTAACCTTAACCCTAACCCTGACCCTAACGCTAAACCTAACTCACAGGTAAGGGAGGAAACTCAGAGAAAATGCGGTTTGGAGTCACTAAGATTTACCCTAACCCTAACCCTAGCACTAACTACAAGGCTTAGGAAAAACCTCAGACAAAATGCGGCTTGGAGTCCCTTACCCTAAGCCTAACCCTTACTTTACCCCTAACCCTAACCTTCACCCTAACCCTAACCCTAACCCTAACTTTAACCCTGACCCTAACCTTAACCCTAACCCTGACCCTAACGCTAAACCTAACTCACAGGTAAGGGAGGAAACTCAGAGAAAATGCGGTTTGGAGTCACTAAGATTTACCCTAACCCTAACCCTAGCACTAACTACAAGGCTTAGGGAAAACCTCAGACAAAATGCGGCTTGGAGTCCCTACCCCAAACCCTAACCCTTACTTTACCCCTAACCCTAACCTTCACCCTAACCCAAACCCTAACCCTAACCCTAACCCTAACCCTAACGTTCACCCTAACCCTAACCCTAACCCTAACCCTAACTCTAACCCTAACTTTAACCCTCACCCTAACCTTAACCCTAACCCTTACTTTACCCCTAACTCTAACCATAACCCTAACCCTAACCCTAACTTTAATCCTAACCCTAACCTTCACCCTAACACTGACCCTAACGCTAAACCTAACTCACAGGTAAGGGAGGAAACTAAGAGAAAATGCGGTTTAGAGTCACTAAGATTTACCCTAACCCTAACCCTAGCACTAACTACAAGGCTTAGGGAAAACCTCAGACAAAATGCGGCTTGGAGTCCCTTACCCTAACCCTAACCCTTACTTTACCCCTAACCCTAACCTTCACCCTAACCCTAACCGAACCCTAACCCTTACCCTAACTTTAACCCTAACCCTAACCTTAACCCTAACCCTGACCCTAACGCTAAACCTAACTCACAGGTAAGGGAGGAAACTAAGAGAAACTGCGGTTTGGAGTCACTAAGATTTACCCTTACCCTAACCCTAGCACTAACTACAAGGCTTAGGGAAAACCTCAGACAAAATGCGGCTTGGAGTCCCTACCCCTAACCCTAACCCTTACTTTACCCCTAACCCTAACCTTCACCCTAACCCTTACCCTAACCCTGACCCTAACCCTAACCCTAACTTTAACCCTAACCCTAACCTTCACCCTAACCCTAACCCTAACCCTGACCCTAACCCTTACCCTAACCCTAACCATAACCCTAACCCTAACCCTAACTTTAATCCTAACACTAACCCTAACCCTAACCCTAACCCTAACCCTAACCCTAACATTTACCCTAACCCTAACCTTAACCCTAACCCTAACTTTAACCCTAACCCTAACCTTAACCCTATCCTGACCCTAACGCTAAACCTAACTCACAGGTAAGTTAGGAAACTCAGAGAAAATGTTGTTTGGAGTCACTAAGATTTACCCTAACCCTAACCCTAGCACTAACTACAAGGCTTAGGGAAAACCTCAGACAAAATGCGGCTTGGAGTCCCTAACCCTAACCCTAACCCTTACTTTACCCCTGACCCTAACCATAACCATAACCCTAACCCTAACTTTTATCCTAACCCTAACCTTCACCCTAACCCTAACCCTAACCCTAACCTTAACCCTAACCCTTACTTTACCCCTAACCCTAACCATAACCCTAACCCTAACCCTAACTTTAATCCTAACCCTAACCTTCACCCTAACCCTGACCCTAACGCTAAACCTAACTCACAGGTAAGCGAGGAAACTCAGAGAAAATGCGGTTTGGAGTCACTAAGATTTACCCTAACCCTAACCCTAGCACTAACTGCAAGGCTTAGGGAAAACCTCAGACAAAATGCGGCTTGGAGTCCCTACCCCTAACCCTAACCCTTACTTTACCCCTAACCCTAACCTTCACCCTAACCCTAACCCTAACCCTAACCCTGACCCTAACTTTAACCCTAACCCTAACCTTAACCCTTACCCTTACCCTAACGCTAAACCTAACTCACAGGTAAGGGAGGAAACTCAGAGAAAATGCGGTTTGGAGTCTCTTAGATTTACCCTAACCCTGACTGTAGCACTAACTACAAGGCTTAGGGAAAACCTCAGACAAAATGCGGCTTGGAGTCCCTAACCCTAACCCTAACCCTTACTTTACCTCTAACCCTAACCATAACCCTAAACCTAACCTTAACTTTAATCCTAACCCTAACCTTCACCCTAACCCTAACCCTAACCCTAACCCTAACTTTGACCCTAACCCTAACCTTAACCCTAACCCTAACCATAACCCTAACCCTAACCCTAACTTTAATCCTAACCCTAACCACCCTAACCCTGACCCTAACGCTAAACCTAACTCACAGGTAAGGGAGGAAACTCAGAGAAAATGCGGTTTGGAGTCACTAAGATTTACCCTAACCCTAACCCTAGCACTAACTACAAGGCTTAGGGAAAACCTCAGACAAAATGCGGCTTGGAGTCCCTACCCCTAACCCTAACCCTTACTTTACCCTTAACCCTAACCTTCACCCTAACCCTAACCCTAACCCTAACCCTGACCCTAACTTTAACCCTAACCCTAACCTTAACCCTAACCCTTACCCTAACGCTAAACCTAACTCACAGGTAAGGGAGGAAACTCAGAGAAAATGCGGTTTGGAGTCTCTAAGATTTACCCTAACCCTTACTGTAGCACTAACTACAAGGCTTAGGGAAAACCTCAGACAAAATGCGGCTTGGAGTCCCTAACCCTAACCCAAACCCTTACTTTACCTCTAACCCTAACCATAACCCTAAACCTAACCCTAACTTTAATCCTAACCCTAACCTTCACCCTAACCCTAACCCTAACCCTAACCCTAACCCTAACCTTCACCCTAAACCTAACCCTAACCCTAACCCCAACTTTAACCCTAACCCTAACCTTAACCCTAACCCTGACCCTAACGCTAAACCTAACTCACAGGTAAGGGAGGAAACTCAGAGAAAATGCGGTTTGGAGTCACTAAGATTTACCCTAACCCTAACCCTAGCACTAACTACAAGGCTTAGGGAAAACCTCAGACAAAATGCGGCTTGGAGTCCCTACTCCTAACCCTAACCCTTACTTTACCCCTAACCCTAACCTTCACCCTAACCCTAACCCTAACCCTGACCCTAACCCTAACCCTAACTTGAACCCTAACCCTAACCTTAACCCTAAACCTGACCCTACCGCTAAACCTAACTCACAGGCTAAGGAAGGAAACTCAGAGAAAATGCGGTTTGGAGTCACTAAGATTTACCCTAACCCTAACCCTAGCACTGACTACAAGGCTTAGGGAAAACCTCAGACAAAATGCGGCTTGGAGTCCCTAACCCTAACCCTTACCCTTACTTTACCCCTAACCCTAACCTTCACCCTAACCCTAACCCTAACCCTAACCCTAACCCTAACTTTAACCCTAACCCTAACCTTAACCCTAACCCTGACCCTAACGCTAAACCTAAGCCACAGGTAAGGGAGGAAACTCAGAGAAAATGCGGTTTGGAGTCACTAAGATTTACCCTAACCCTAACCCTAGCACTAACTACAAGGCTTAGGGAAAACCTCAGACAAAATGCGGCTTGGAGTCCCTACCCCTAACCCTAACCCTTACTTTTCCCCTAACCCTAACCTTCACCCTAACCCTAACCCTAACCCTAACCCTAACCCTAACTTTAACCCTAACCCTAACCTTAACCCTAACCCTGACCGTAACGCTAAACCTAAGCCACAGGTAAGGGAGGAAACTCAGAGAAAATGCGGTTTGGAGTCACTAAGATTTACCCTAACCCTAACCCTAGCACTAACTACAAGGCTTAGGGAAAACCTCAGACAAAATGCGGCTTGGAGTCCCTAACCCTAACCCTAACCCTTACTTTACCCCTAACCCTAACCTTCACCCTAACCCTAACCCTAACCCTAACCCTAACCCTAACTTTAACCCTAACCCTAACCTTAACCCTAACCCTGACCCTAACGCTAAACCTAACTCACAGGTAAGGGAGGAAACTCAGAGAAAATGCGGTTTGGAGTCACTAAGATTTACCCTAACCCTAACCCTAGCACTAACTACAAGGCTTAGGGAAAACCTCAGACAAAATGCGGCTTGGAGTCCCTACCCCTAACCCTAACCCTTACTTTACCCCTAACCCTAAGCTTCACCCTAACCCTAACCCTAACCCTTACCCTTACCCTAACCCTAACCCTAACCCTAACCCTAACCTTCACCCTAACCCTGACCCTAACGCTAAACCTAACTCACAGGTAAGGGAGGAAACTCAGAGAAAATGCGGTTTGGAGTCACTAAGATTTACCCTAACCCTAACCCTAGCACTAACTACAAGGCTTAGGGAAAACCTCAGACAAAATGCGGCTTGGAGTCCCTACCCCTAACCCTAACCCTTACTTTACCCCTAACCCTAACCTTCACCCTAACCCTAACCCT
>NC_136495.1:84540510-84555510 GCF_053919585.1 Euprymna scolopes
CCCTAACCCTAACCCTAACCCTAACCCTAACTTTAACCCTAACCCTAACCTTAACCCTAACCCTGACCCTAACGCTAAACCTAACTCACAGGTAAGGGAGGAAACTCAGAGAAAATGCGGTTTGGAGTCACTAAGATTTACCCTAACCCTAACCCTAGCACTAACTACAAGGCTTAGGGAAAACCTAAGACAAAATGCGGCTTGGAGTCCCTACCCCTAACCCTAACCCTTACTGTACCCCTAACCCTAACCTTCACCCTAACCCTAACCCTAAACCTAACCCTAACCGTAACTTTAACCCTAACCCTAACCTTCACCCTTACCCGTACCCTAACGCTAAACCTAACTCACAGGCTAAGGGAGGAAACTCAGAGAAAATGCGGTTTGGAGTCACTAAGATTTACCCTAACCCTAACCCTAGCACTAGCTACAAGGCTTAGGGAAAACCTCAGACAAAATGCGGCTTGGAGTCCCTACCCCTAACCCTAACCCTTACTTTACCCCTAACCCCAACCTTCACCCTAACCCGAACCCTAACCCTCACCCTAACTTTGACCCTAACCCTAACCTTAACCCTAACCCTGACCCTAACGCTAAACCTAACTCACAGGTAAGGGAGGAAACTCAGAGAAAATGCGGTTTGGAGTCACTAAGATTTACCCTAACCCTAACCCTAGCACTAACTACAAGGCTTAGGGAAAACCTAAGACAAAATGCGGCTTGGAGTCCCTAACCCTTACCCTAACCCTTACTTTACCCCTACCCTAACCATAACCCTAACCCTTACCCTAACTTTAATCCTAACCCTAACCTTCACCCTAACCCTCACCCTAACCCTAACCCTAACCTTCACCCTAACCCTAACACTAACCATAAACCTAACTCTAACCCTAACTTTAACCCTAACCCTAACCTTAACCCTAACCCTTACTTTACCCCTCTCCCTAACCATAACCCTAACCCTAACCCTAACTTTAATCCTAACCCTAACCTTCACCCTAACCCTGACCCTAACGCTAAACCTAACTCACAGGCTAAGGGAGGAAACTCAGAGAAAATGCGGTTTGGAGTCACTAAGATTTACCCTAACCCTAACCCTAGCACTAACTACAAGGCTTAAGGAAAACCTCAGACAAAATGCGGCTTGGAGTCCCTACCGCTAACCCTAACCCTTACTTTACCCCTAAACCTAACCTTCACCCTAACCCTAACCCTAACCCTAACCCTAACTTTAACCCTAACCCTAACCTTAACCCTAACCCTGACCCTAACGCTTAACCTAACTCACAGGCTAAGGGAGGAAACGCAGAGACAATGCGGTTTGGAGTCACTAAGATTTACCCTAACCCTAACCCTAGCACTAACTACAAGGCTTAGGGAAAACCTCAGACAAAATGCGGCTTGGAGTCCCTAACCCTTACTTTACCCCTAACCCTAACCATACCTTAACCCTAACCCTAACTTTAATCCTAACCCTAACCTTCACCCTAACCCTAACCCTAACCCTTACGCTAACCCTAACTTTAACCCTAACCCTAACCTTCACCCTAACCCTGACCCTAACGCTAAACCTGACTCACAGGTAAGGGAGGAAACTCAGAGAAAATGCGGTTTGGAGTCACTAAGATTTACCCTAACCCTAACCCTAGCACTAACTACAAGGCTTAGGGAAAACCTCAGACAAAATGCGGCTTGGAGACCCTACCCCTAACCCTAACCCTTACTTTACCCCTAACCCTAACCTTCACCCTAACCCTAACCCTAACCCTAACCCTAACCCTAACCCTAACTTTAACCCTAACCCTAACCTTAACCCTAACCCTGACCCTAACGCTAAACCTAACTCACAGGTAAGGGAGGAAACTCAGAGAAAATGCGGTTTGGAGTCACTAAGATTTACCCTAACCCTAACCCTAGCACTAACTACAAGGCTTAGGGAAAACCTCTGACAAAATGCGGCTTGGAGTCCCTACCCCTTACCCTAACCCTTACTTTACCCCTAACCCTAACCTTCACCCTAACCCTAACCCTAACCCTAACCCTAACTTTAACCCTAACCCTAACCTTAACCCTAACCCTGACCCTAACGCTAAACCTAACTCACAGGTAAGGGAGGAAACTCAGAGAAAATGCGGTTTGGAGTCACTAAGATTTACCCTAACCCTAACCCTAGCACTAACTACAAGGCTTAGGGAAAACCTCAGACAAAATGCGGCTTGGAGTCCCTACCCCTAACCCTAACCCTTACTGTACCCCTAACCCTAACCTTAACCCTAACCCTAACCCGAACCCTAACCCTAACCGTAACTTTAACCCTAACCCTAACCTTCACCCTAACCCTGACCCTAACGCTAAACCTAACTAACAGGTAAGGGAGGAAACTCAGAGAAAATGCGGTTTGGAGTCACTAAGATTTACCCTAACCCTAACCCTAGCACTAACTACAAGGCTTAGGGAAAACCTCAGACAAAATGCGGCTTGGAGTCCCTAACCCTAACCCTAACCCTTACTTTACCCCTAACCCTAACCTTAACCCTAACCCTAACCCTAACCCTAACCCTATCTTTAACCCTAACCCTAACCTTAACCCTAACCCTGACCCTAACGCTAAACCTAACTCACAGGTAAGGGAGGAAACTCAGAGAAAATGCGGTTTGGAGTCACTAAGATTTACCCTAACCCTAACCCTAGCACTAACTACAAGGCTTAGGGAAAACCTCAGACAAAATGCGGCTTGGAGTCCCTACCCCTTACCCTAACCCTTACTTTACCCCTAACCCTAACCTTCACCCTAACCCTAACCCTAACCCTAACCCTAACTTTTACCCTAACCCTAACCTTAACCCTAACCCTGACCCTAACGCTAAACCTAACTCACAGGCTAAGGGAGGAAACTCAGAGAAAATGTGGTTTGGAGTCACTAAGATTACCCCTAACACTAACCCTAGCACTAACTACAAGGCTTAGGGAAAACCTCAGACAAAATGCGGCTTGGAGTACCTAACCCTAACCCTAACCCTTACTTTACCCCTAACCCTAACTATAACCCCAACCCTAACCCTAACTTTAATCATAACCCTAACCTTCACCCTAACCCTAACCCTAACCCTAACCCTAACCCTAACTTTAACCCTAACCCTAACCTTAACCCTAACCCTGACCCTAACGCTAAACCTAACTCACAGGCTAAGGGAGGAAACTCAGAGAAAATGCGGTTTGGAGTCACTAAGATTTACCCTAACCCTAACCCTAGCACTAACTACAAGGCTAAGGGAAAACCTCAGACAAAATGCGGCTTGGAGTCCCTAACCCTAACCCTAACCCTTACTTTACCCCTAACCCTAACCATAACCCTAACCCTAACCCTAACTTTAATCCTAACACTAACCCTAACCCTAACCCTAACCCTAACCCTAACTTTAACCCTAACCCTAACCTTAACCCTAACCCTGACCCTAACGCTAAACCTAACTCACAGGTAAGGGAGGAAACTCAGAGAAAATGCGGTTTGGAGTCACTAAGATTTACCCTAACCCTAACCCTAGCACTAACTACAAGGCTTAGGGAAAACTTCAGACAAAATTCGGCTTGGAGTCCCTACCCCTAACCCTAACCCTTGCTTTACCACTAACCCTAACCTTCACCCTAACCCTAACCCTAACCCTAACCCTAACCCTAACCCTAACTTTAACCCTAACCCTAACCTTAACCCTAACCCTGACCTTAACGCTAAACCTAACTCACAGGTAAGGGAGGAAACTCAGAGAAAATGCGGTTTGGAGTCCCTAAGATTTACGCTAACCCTAACCCTAGCACTAACTACAAGGCTTAGGGAAAACCTCAGACAAAATGCGGCTTGGAGTCCCTACCCCTAACCCTAACTCTTACTTTACCCCTAACCCTAACCTTCACCCTAACCCTAACCCTAACCCTAACCCTAACTTTAACCCTACCCCTAACCTTAACCCTAACCCTGACCCTAACGCTAAACCTAACTCACAGGTAAGGGAGGAAACTAAGAGAAAATGCGGTTTGGAGTCACTAAGATTTACCCTGACCCTAACCCTAGCACTAACTACAAGGCTTAGGGAAAACCTCAGACAAAATTCGGCTTGGAGTCCCTAACCCTAACCCTAACCCGGACTTTACCCCTAACCCTAACCATAACCCGAACCCTTACCCTAACTTTAATCCTAACCCTAACCTTCACCCTAACCCTAACCCTAACCCTAACCCTAACCCTAACTTTAACCCTAACCCTAACCTTAACCCTAACCCTTACTTTACCCCTAACCCTAACCATAACCCTAACCCTTACCCAAACTTTAATCCTAACCCTAACCTTCACCCAAACCCTGACCCTAACGCAAAACCTAACTCACAGGTAAAGGAGGAAACTCAGAGAAAATGCGGTTTGGAGTCACTAAGATTTACCCTAACCCTAACCCTAGCACTAACTACAAGGCTTAGGGAAAACCTCAGACAAAATGCGGCTTGGAGTCCCTACCCCTAACCCTAACCCTTACTTAACCCCTAACCCTAACCTTCACCATAACGCTAACCCTAACCCTAACCCTAACCTTCACCCTAACCCTAACCCTAACCCTACCCCTAACTTTAACCCTAACCCTAACCTTAACCCTAACCCTGACCCTAACGCTTAACCTAACTCACAGGCTAAGGGAGGAAACGCAGAGACAATGCGGTTTGGAGTCACTAAGATTTACCCTAACCCTAACCCTAGCACTAACTACAAGGCTTAGGGAAAACCTCAGACAAAATGCGGCTTGGAGTCCCTAACCCTTACTTTACCCCTAACCCTAACCATAACCTTAACCCTAACCCTAACTTTAATCCTAACCCTAACCTTAACCCTAACCCTAACCCTAACCCTTACCCTAACCCTAACTTTAACCCTAACCCTAACCTTAACCCTAACCCTGACCCTAACGCTAAACCTGACTCACAGGTAAGGGAGGAAACTCAGAGAAAATGCGGTTTGGAGTCACTAAGATTTTCCCTAACCCTAACCCTAGCACTAACTACAAGGCTTAGGGAAAACCTCAGACAAAATGCGGCTTGGAGTCCCTACCCCTAACCCTAACCCTTACTTTACCCCTAACCCTAACCTTCACCCTAACCCTAACCCTAACCCTAACCCTAACCCTAACTTTAACCCTAACCCTAACCTTAACCCTAACCCTGACCCTAACGCTAAACCTAACTCACAGGTAAGGGAGGAAACTCAGAGAAAATGCGGTTTGGAGTCACTAAGATTAACCCTAACCCTAACCCTAGCACTAACTACAAGGCTTAGGGAAAACCTCTGACAAAATGCGGCTTGGAGTCCCAACCCCTTACCCTAACCCTTACTTTACCCCTAACCCTAACCTTCACCCTAACCCCAACCCTAACCCTAACCCTAACTTTAACCTTAACCCTAACCTTAACCCTAACCCTGACCCTAACGCTAAACCTAACTCACAGGTAAGGGAGGAAACTCAGAGAAAATGCGGTTTGGAGTCACTAAGATTTACCCTAACCCTAACCCTAGCACTAACTACAAGGCTTAGGGAAAACCTCAGACAAAATGCGGCTTGGAGTCCCTACCCCTAAACCTAACCCTTACTTTACCCCTAACCCTAACCTTCACCCTAACCCTAACCCTAACCCTAACCCTAACCCTGACCCTAACGCTAAACCTAACTCACAGGTAAGGGAGGAAACTCAGAGAAAATGCGGTTTGGAGTCACTAAGATTTACCCTAACCCTAACCCTAGCACTAACTACAAGGCTTAGGAGAAAACCTCAGACAAAATGCGGCTTGGAGTCCCTACCCCTAACCCTAACCCTTACTGTACCCCTAACCCTAACCTTAACCCTAACCCTAACCCTAACCCTAACCCTAACCGTAACTTTAACCCTAACCCTAACCTTCACCCTAACCCTGACCCTAACGCTAAACCTAACTCACAGGTAAGGGAGGAAACTCAGAGAAAATGCGGTTTGGAGTCACTAAGATTTACCCTAACCCTAACCCTAGCACTAACTACAAGGCTTAGGGAAAACCTCAGACAAAATGCGGCTTGGAGTCCCTAACCCTAACCCTAACCCTTACTTTACCCCTAACCCTAACCTTCACCCTAACCCTAACCCTAACCCTATCTTTAACCCTAACCCTAACCTTAACCCTAACCCTGACCCTAACGCTAAACCTAACTCACAGGTAAGGGAGGAAACTCAGAGAAAATGCGGTTTGGAGTCACTAAGATTTACCCTAACCCTAACCCTAGCACTAACTACAAGGCTTAGGGAAAACCTCAGACAAAATGCGGCTTGGAGTCCCTACCCCTTACCCTTACCCTTACTTTACCCCTAACCCTAACCTTCACCCTAACCCTAACCCTAACCCTAACCCTAACCCTAACTTTAACCCTAACCCTAACCTTAACCCTAACCCTGACCCTAACGCTAAACCTAACTCACAGGCTAAGGGAGGAAACTCAGAGAAAATGCGGTTTGGAGTCACTAAGATTTACCCTTACCCTAACCCTAGCACTAACTACAAGGCTTAGGGAAAACCTCAGACAAAATGCGGCTTGGAGTACCTAACCCTAACCCTAACCCTTACTTTACCCCTAACCCTAACAATAACCCCAACCCTAACCCTAACTTTAATCCTAACCCTAACCTTCACCCTAACCCTAACCCTAACCCCAACCCTAACCCTAACTTTAACCCTAACCCTAACCTTAACCCTAACCCTGACCCTAACGCTAAACCTAACTCACAGGCTAAGGGAGGAAACTCAGAGAAAATGCGGTTTGGAGTCACTAAGATTTACCCTAACCCTAACCCTAGCACTAACTACAAGGCTAAGGGAAAACCTCAGACAAAATGCGGCTTGGAGTCCCTAACCCTAACCCTAACCCTTACTTTACCCCTAACCCTAACCATAACCCTAACCCTCACCCTAACTTTAATGTTAACACTAACCCTAACCCTAACCCTAACCCTAACCCTAACTTTAACCCTAACCCTAACCTTAACCCTAACCCTGACCCTAACGCTAAACCTAACTCACAGGTAAGGGAGGAAACTCAGAGAAAATGCGGTTTGGAGTCACTAAGATTTACCCTAACCCTAACCCTAGCACTAACTACAAGGCTTAGGGAAAACCTCAGACAAAATTCGGCTTGGAGTCCCTACCCCTAACCCTAACCCTTACTTTACCACTAACCCTAACCTTCACCCTAACCCTAACCCTAACCCTAACCCTAACCCTAACCCTAACTTTAACCCTAACCCTAACCTTAACCCTAACCCTGACCTTAACGCTAAACCTAACTCACAGGTAAGGGAGGAAACTCAGAGAAAATGCGGTTTGGAGTCCCTAAGATTTACCCTAACCCTAACCCTAGCACTAACTACAAGGCTTAGGGAAAACCTCAGACAAAATGCGGCTTGGAGTCCCTACCCCTAACCCTAACTCTTACTTTACCCCTAACCCTAACCTTCACCCTAACCCTAACCCTAACCCTAACCCTAACTTTAACCCTACCCCTAACCTTAACCCTAACCCTGACCCTAACGCTAAACCTAACTCACAGTTAAGGGAGGAAACTCAGAGAAAATGCGGTTTGGAGTCACTAAGATTTACCCTAACCCTAACCCTAGCACTAACTACAAGGTTTAGGGAAAACCTCAGACAAAATGCGGCTTGGAGTCCCTAACCCTAACCCTAACCCTTACTTTACCCCTAACCCTAACCTTCACCCTAACCCTAACCCTAACCCTAACCCTAACCCTAACCCTAACTTTAGCCCTAACCCTAACCTTAACCCTAACCCTGACCCTAACGCTAACCCTAACTCACAGGTAAGGGAGGAAACTCAGAGAAAATGCGGTTTGGAGTCACTAAGATTTACCCTAACCCTAACCCTAGCACTAACTACAAGGCTTAGGGAAAACCTCAGACAAAATGCGGCTTGGAGTCCCTACCCCTAACCCTAACCCTTACTTTACCCCTAACCCTAACCTTCACCCTAACCCTAACCCTAACCCTAACCCTAACTTTAACCCTAACCCTAACCTTAACCCTAACCCTGACCCTAACGCTAAACCTAACTCACAGTAAAGGAAGGAAACTCAGAGAAAATGCGGTTTGGAGTCACTAAGATTTACCCTAACCCTAACCCTAGCACTAACTACAAGGCTTAGGGAAAACCTCAGAAAAAATGCGGCTTGGAGTCCCTACCCCTAACCCTAACCCTTACTTTACCCCTAACCTTCACCTTCACCCTAACCCT
Source organism: Euprymna scolopes (assembly GCF_053919585.1). Taxonomy (NCBI): domain Eukaryota; kingdom Metazoa; phylum Mollusca; class Cephalopoda; order Sepiida; family Sepiolidae; genus Euprymna; species Euprymna scolopes. Next base: position 84,548,820 of record NC_136495.1, read on the forward strand.
AACCCTAACCCTAACCCTAACCCTAACTTTAACCCTAACCCTAACCTTAACCCTAACCCTGACCCGAACGCTAAACCTAACTCACAGGTAAGGGAGGAAACTCAGAGAAAATGCGGTTTGGAGTCACTAAGATTTACCCTAACGCTAACCCTAGCACTAACTACAAGGCTTAGGGAAAACCTCAGACAAAATGCGGCTTGGATTCCCTACCCCTAACCCTAACCCTTACTTTACCCCTAACCCTAACCTTCACCCTAACCCTAACCCTAACCCTAACTTTAACCCTAACCCTAACCTTCACCCTAACCCTGACCCTAACGCTAACCCTAACTCACAGGTAAGGGAGGAAACTCAGAGAAAATGCGGTTTGGAGTCACTAAGATTTACCCTAACCCTAACCCTAGCACTAATTACAAGGCTTAGAGAAAACCACAGACAAAATGCGGCTTGGAGTCCCTACCCCTAACCCTAACCCTTACTTTACCCCTAACCCTAACCTTCACCCTAACCCTAACCCTAACCATAACCCTAACCCTAACTTTAACCCTAACCCTAACCTTAACCCTAACCCTGACCCTAACGCTAAACCTAACTCACAGGTAAGAGAGGAAACTCAGAGAAAATGCGGTTTGGAGTCACTAAGATTTACCCTAACCCTAACCCTAGCACTAACTACAAGGCTTAGGGAAAACCTCAGACAAAATGCGGCTTGGAGTCCCTACCCCTAACCCTAACCCTTACTTTACCCCTTACACTAACCATAACCCTAACCCTAACCCTAACTTTCATCCTAACCCTAACCTTCACCCTAACCCTGAACCTAACGCTAAACCTATCTCACAGGCTAAGGAAGGAAACTCAGAGAAAATGCGGTTTGGAGTCACTAAGACTTACCCTAACCCTAACCCTAGCCCTAACTACAAGGCTTAGGGAAAACCTCAGACAAAATGCGGCTTGGAGTCCCTAACCCTAACCCGAACCCTTACCCTAACCCTAACTTTAACCCTAACCCTAACCTTAACACTAACCCTAAACCTAACGCTAAACCTAACTCACAGACTAAGGGAGGAAACTCAGAGAAAATGCGGTTTGGAGTCACTAAGACTTACCCTTACCCTGACCCTAGCCCTAACTACAAGGCTTAGGGAAAACCTCAGAAAAAATGCGGCTTGGAGTCCCTCACCCTAACCCTAACCCTAACCCTAACTTTAACCCTAACCCTAACCTTAACCCTAACCCGGACCCTAACGCTAAACCTAACTCACAGGTAAGGGAGGAAACTCAGAGAAAATGCGGTTTGGAGTCACTAAGATTTACCCTAACCCTGACCCTAGCACTAACTACAAGGCTTAGGGAAAACTTCAGACAAAATGCGGCTTGGAGTCCCTACTCCTAACCCTAACCCTTACTTTACCCCTAACCTTAACCTTCACCCTAACCCTAACCCTAACCCTAACCCTAACCCTAACCCTAACTTTAACCCTAACCCTAACCTTAACCCTAACCCTGACCCTAACGCTAAACCTAACTCACAGGTAAGGAAGGAAACTCAGAGAAAATTCGGTTTGGAGTCACTAAGATTTACCCTAACCCTAACCCTAGCACTAACTACAAGGCATAGGGAAAACCTCAGACAAAATGCGGCTTGGAGTCCCTAACCCTAACCCTAACCCTTACTTTACCCCTAACCTTAACCTTCTCCCTAACCCTAACCCTAACCCTAACCCTAACCCTAACTTTAACCCTAACCCTAACCTTAACCCTAACCCTGACCCTAACGCTAAACCTAACTCACAGTAAAGGAAGGAAACTCAGAGAAAATGCGGTTTGGAGTCACTAAGATTTACCCTAACCCTAACCCTAGCACTAACTACAAGGCTTAGGGAAAACCTCAGAAAAAATGCGGCTTGGAGTCCCTACCCCTAACCCTAACCCTTACTTTACCCCTAACCTTAACCTTCACCCTAACCCTAACCCTAACCCTAACCCTAACTTTAACCCTAACCCTAACCTTAACCCTAACCCTGACCCTAACGCTAAACCTAACTCACAGGTAAGGGAGGAAACTCAGAGAAAATGCGGTTTGGAGTCACTAAGATTTACCCTAACCCTAACCCTAGCACTAACTACAAGGCTTAGGGAAAACCTCAGACAAAATGCGGCTTGGATTCCCTACCCCTAACCCTAACCCTTACTTTACCCCTAACCCTAACCTTAACCCTAACCCTAACCCTAACCCTAACTTTAACCCTAACCCTAACCTTCACCCTAACCCTGACCCTAACGCTAACCCTAACTCACAGGTAAGGGAGGAAACTCAGAGAAAATGCGGTTTGGAGTCACTAAGATTTACCCTAACCCTAACCCTAGCACTAACTACAAGGCTTAGGGAAAACCACAGATAAAATGCGGCTTGGAGTCCCTACCCCTAACCCTAACCCTTACTTTACCCCTAACCCTAACCTTCACCCTAACCCTAACCCTAACTCTAACCCTAACCCTAACTTTAACCCTAACCCTAACCTTAACCCTAACCCTGACCCTAACGCTAAACTTAACTCACAGGTAAGGGAGGAAACTCAGAGAAAATGCGGTTGGAGTCACTAAGATTTACCCTAACCCTAACCCTAGCACTAACTACAAGGCTTAGGGAAAACCTCAGACAAAATGCGGCTTGGAGTCCCTACCCCTAACCCTAACCCTTACTTTACCCCTAACACTAACCATAACCCTAACCCTAACCCTAACTTTAACCCTAACCCTAACCTTCACCCTAACCCTGAACCTACCGCTAAACCTAACTCACAGGCTAAGGAAGGAAACTCAGAGAAAATGCGGTTTGGAGTCACTAAGACTTACTCTAACCCTAACCCTAGCCCTAACTACAAGGCTTAGGGAAAACCTCAGACAAAATGCGGCTTGGAGTCCCTAACCCTAACCCGAACCCTTACCCTAACCCTAACTTTAACCCTAACCCTAACCTTAACACTAACCCTAAACCTAACGCTTAACCTAACTCACAGACTAAGGGAGGAAACTCAGAGAAAATGCGGTTTGGAGGCACTAAGACTTACCCTTACCCTGACCCTAGCCCTAACTACAAGGCTAAGGAAAACCTCAGACAAAATGCGGCTTGGAGTCCCTCACCCTAACCCTAACCCTAACCCTAACTTTAACCCTAACCCTAACCTTAACCCTAACCCGGACCCTAACGCTAAACCTAACTCACAGGTAAGGGAGGAAACTCAGAGAAAATGCGGTTTTGAGTCACTAAGATTTACCCTAACCCTGACCCTAGCACTAACTACAAGGCTTAGGGAAAACTTCAGACAAAATGCGGCTTGGAGTCCCTACTCCTAACCCTAACCCTTACTTTACCCCTAACCTTAACCTTCACCCTAACCCTAACCCTAACCGTAACCCTGACCCTAACTTTAACCCTAACCCTAACCTTAACCCTAACCCTGACCCTAACGCTAAACCTAACTCACAGGTAAGGAAGGAAACTCAGAGAAAATGCGGTTTGGAGTCACTAAGATTTACCCTCACCCTAACCCTAGCACTAACTACAAGGCATAGGGAAAACCTCAGACAAAATGCGGCTTGGAGTCCCTAACCCTAACCCTAACCCTTACTTTACCCCTAACCTTAACCTTCTCCCTAACCCTAACCCTAACCCTAACCCTAACTTTAACCCTAACCCTAACCTTAACCCTAACCCTGACCCTAACGCTAAACCTAACTCACAGGTAAGGGAGGAAACTAAGAGAAAATGCGGTTTGGAGTCACTAAGATTTACCCTAATCCTAACCCTAGCACTAACTACAAGGCTTAGGGAAAACCTCAGACAAAATGCGGCTTGGAGTCCCTACCCCTAACCCTAACCCTTACTTTACCCCTAACCCTAACCTTCACCCTAACCCTAACCCTAAACCTAACCCTAACTTTAACCCTAACCCTGACCCTAACCCTAAACCTAACTCACAAGCTAAGGGAGGAAACTCAGAGAAAATGCGGTTTGGAGTCACTAAGACTTACCCTAACCCTAACCCTAGCCCTAACTACAAGGCTTAGGGAAAACCTCAGACAAAATGCGGCTTGGAGTCCCTAACCCTAACCCTAAGCCTAACTTTAACCCTAACCCTAACCTTAACCCTAACCCTGACCCTAACGCTAAACCTAACTCAAAGGCTAAGGGAGGAAACTCAGAGAAAATGCGGTATGGAGTCACTAAGACTTACCCTAACCTTAACCTTAGCACTAACTACAAGGCTTAGGGAAAACCGCAGAGAAAATGCGGCTTGGAGTCCCTACCCCTAACCTCACCCTTACTTTACCCCTAACCCCAACCTTCACCCTAACCCTAACCCTAACCCTAACCCTCACTTTAACCCTAACCCTAACCCCACCCTAACCCTAACCCTTACCCGAACTTTAACCCTAACCCTAACCTAAACCCTAACCCTGACCCTAACGCTAAACGTAACTCACAGGTAAGGGAGGAAACTCAGAGAAAATGCGGTTTGGAGTCACTAAGATTTACCCTAACCCTAACCCTAGCACTAACTACAAGGCTTAGGGAAAACCTCAGACAAAATGCGGCTTGGAGTCCCTACCCCTAACCCTAACCCTTACTTTACCCCTAACCCTAACCATAACCCTTACCCTAACCCTAACTTTTATCCTAACCCTAATCTTCACCCTAACCCTAACCCTAACCCTAACCCTAACCTTCACCCTAACCCTAACCCCAACCCTAACCCTAACCCTAACCCTAACTTTAACCCTAACCCTAACCTTAACCCTAACCCTTACCCTAACGCTAAACCTAACTCACAGGTAAGGGAGGAAACTCAGAGAAAATGCGGTTTGGAGTCACTAAGATTTACCCTAACCCTAACCATAGCACTACCTACAAGGCTTAGGGAAAACCTAAGACAAAATGCGGCTTGGAGTCCCTAACCCTAACCCTAACCCTTACTTTACCCCTAACCCTAACCATAACCCTAACCCTAACCCTCACTTGAATCCTAACCCTAACCTTCACCCTAACCCTAACCCTAACCCTAACCCTAACCCTAACCTTCACCCTAACCCTAACCCTAACCCTAACCCTAACTTTAACCCTAACCCTAGCCTTAACCCTAACCCTGACTCTAACGCTAAACCTAACTCACAGGTAAGGGAGGAAACTCAGAGAAAATGCGGTTTGGACTCACTAAGATTTACCCTAACCCTAACCCTAGCACTAACTACAAGGCTTAGGGAAAACCTCAGACAAAATGCGGCTTGGAGTCCCTACCCCTAACCCTAACCCTTACTTTACCCCTAACCCTAACCTTCACCCTAACCCTAACCCTAACCCTAACCCTAACCCTAACTTTAACCGTAACCCTAACCTTAACCCTAACCCTGACCCTAACGCTAAACCTAACTCACAGGTAAGGGAGGAAACTCAGAGAAAATGCGGTTTGGAGTCACTAAGATTTACCCTAACCCTAACCCTAGCACTAACTACAAGGCTTAGGGAAAACCTCAGACAAAATGCGGCTTGAAGTCCCTACCCCTAACCCTAACCCTTACTTTACCCCTAACCCTAACCTTCACCCTAACACTAACCCTAACCCTAACCCTAACCCTTACCCTAACTTTAACCCTAACCCTAACCTTGACCCTAACCCTGACCCTAACGCTAAACCTAACTCACAGGTAAGGGAGGAAACTCAGAGAAAATGCGGTTTGGAGTCACTAAGATTTACCCTAACCCTAACCCTAGCACTAACTACAAGGCTTAGGGAAAACCTCAGACAAAATGCGGCTTGGAGTCCCTACCCCTAACCCTAACCCTTACTTTACCCCTAACCCTAACCTTCACCCTAACCCTTACCCTAACCCTTACTCTTACCCTAACCATAACTTTAACCCTAACCCTAACCTTCACCCTAACCCTGACCCTAACGCTAAACCTAACTTACAGGTAAGGGAGGAAACTCAGAGAAAATGCGGTTTGGAGTCACTAAGATTTACCCTAACCCTAACCCTAGCACTAACTACAAGGCTTAGGGAAAACCTCAGACAAAATGCGGCTTGGAGTCCCTAACCCTAACCCTAACCCTTACTGTACCCCTAACCCTAACCATAACCCTAACCCTAACCCTAAATTTAATCCTTACCCTAACCTTCACCCTAACCCTAACCCTAACCCTAACTTTAACCCTAACCCTAACCTTAACCCTAACCCTGACCCTAACGCTTAACATAACTCACAGGTAAGGGAGGACACTCAGAGAAAATGCGGTTTGGAGTCACTAAGATTTACCCTAACCCTAACCCTCGCACTAACTACCAGGCTTAGGGAAAATCTCAGACAAAATGCGGCTTGGAGTCCCTACCCCTAACCTTAACCCTTTCTTTACCCCTAACCCTAACCTTCACCCTAACCCTAACCCTAACCCTAACCCTAACTTTAACCCTAACCCTAACCTTAACCCTAACCCTGACCCTAACGCTAAACCTAACTCACAGGTAAGGGAGGAAACTCAGAGAAAATGCGGTTTGGAGTCACTAAGATTTACCCTAACCCTAACCCTAGCACTAACTACAAGGCTTAGGGAAAACCTCAGACAAAATGCGGCTTGGAGTCCCTACCCCTAACCCTAACCCTTACTTATCCCCTAACCCTAACCTTCAC
>NC_136495.1:84558010-84560510 GCF_053919585.1 Euprymna scolopes
GCTTAGGGAAAACCTCAGACAAAATGCGGCTTGGAGTCCCTACCCCCAACCCTAACCCTTACTTTACCCCTAACTTTAACCATAATCCTTACCCTAACCCTAACTTGAATCCTAACCCTTACCTTCACCCTAACCCTAACCCTAACCCTAACCCTAACCTTCACCCTAACCCTAACCCTAACCCTAACCCTAACCCTAACTTTAACCCTAACCCTAACCTTAACCCTAACCCTGACCCTAACGCTAAACCTAACTCACAGGTAAGGGAGGAAACTCAGAGAAAATGCGGTTTGGAGTCACTAAGATTTACCCTAACCCTAACCCTAGCACTAACTACAAGGCTTAGGGAAAACCTCAGACAAAATGCGGCTTGGAGTCCCTACCCCTAACCTTAGCCCTTACTTTACCCCTAACCCTAACCATAACCCTAACCCTAACCCTAAACCTAACCTTCACTCTAACCCTGACCCTAACGCTAAACCTAACTCACAGACTAAGGGAGGAAACTCAGAGAAAATGCGGTTTGGAGTCACTAAGATTTACCCTAACCCTAACCCTAGCCCTAACTACAAGGCTTAGGGAAAACCTCAGACAAAATGTTGTTTGGAGTCCCTACCCCTAACCCTAACCCTTACTTTACCCCTAACCCTAACCTTCACCCTAACCCTAACCCTAACCCTAACCCTAACCCTAACTTTAACCCTAACCCTAACCTTAACCCTAACCCTGACCCTAACGCTAAACCTAACTCACAGGTAAGGGAGGAAACTCAGAGGAAATGCGGTTTGGAGTCACTAAGATTTACCCTAACCCTAACCCTAGCACTAACTACAAGGCTTAGGGAAAACCTCAGACAAAATGCGGCTTGGAGTCCCTACCCCTAACCCTAACCCTTACTTTACCCCTAACCCTAACCTTCACCCTAAACCTGACCCTAACCCTGACCCTAACCCTAACCCTAACTTTAACCCTAACCCTAACCTTAACCCTAACCCTGACCCTAACTCTTAACCTAACTAACAGGCTCTGGGAGGAAACTCAGAGAAAATGCGGTTTGGAGTAACTAAGATTTACCCTAACCCTAACCCTAGCACTAACTACAAGGCTAAGGGAAAACCTCAGACAAAATGCGGCTTTGAGTCCCTAACCCTAACCCTAACCCTTACTTTACCCCTAACCCTAACCATAACCCTAACCCTAACCCTAACTTTAATCCTAACACTAACCCTAACCCTAACCCTAACCCTAACATTTACCCTAACCCTAACCTTAACCCTAACCCTAACTTTAACCCTAACCCTAACCTTAACCCTATCCTGACCCTAACGCTAAACCTAACTCACAGGTAAGTTAGGAAACTCAGAGAAAATGTTGTTTGAAGTCACTAAGATTTACCCTAACCCTAACCCTAGCACTAACTACAAGGCTTAGGGAAAACCTCAGACAAAATGCGGCTTGGAGTCCCTAACCCTAACCCTAACCCTTACTTTACCCCTAACCCTAACCATACCCTAACCCTAACCCTAACTTTCATCCTAACCCTAACCTTCACCCTAACCCTAACCCTAACCCTAACCCTAACCCTAACCTTCACCCTAACCCTAACCCTAGCCCTAACCCTAACCCTAACTTTAACCCTAACCCTAACCTTAACCCTAACCCTTACTTTACCCCTAACCCTAACCATAACCCTAACCCTAACCCTAACTTTAATCCTAACCCTAACCTTCACCCTAACCCTGACCCTAACGCTAAACCTAACTCACAGGTAAGCGAGGAAACTCAGAGAAAATGCGGTTTCGAGTCACTAAGATTTACCCTAACCCTAACCCTAGCACTAACTGCAAGGCTTAGGGAAAACCTCAGACAAAATGCGGCTTGGAGACCCTACCCCTAACCCTAACCCTTACTTTACCCCTAACCCTAACCTTCACCCTAACCCTAACCCTAACCCTAACCCTGACCCTAACTTTAACCCTAACCCTAACCTTAACCCTTACCCTTACCCTAACGCTAAACCTAACTCACAGGCTAAGGAAGGAAACTCAGAGAAAATGCGGTTTGGAGTCACTAAGATTTACCCTAACCCTAACCCTAGCACTAACTACAAGGCTTAGGGAAAACCTCAGACAAAATGCGTTTTGGAGTCCCTAACCCTAACACTAACCCTTACTTTACCCCTAACCCTAACCATAACCCTAACCCTAACCCTAACTTTAACCCTAACCCTAACCATAACCCTAACCCTAACCCTAACTTTAACCCTAACGCTAACCTTAACCCTAACCCTGACCCTAACGCTAAACCTAACTCACAGGTAAGGGAGGAAACTCAGAGAAAATGCGGTTTGGAGTCACTAAGATTTACCCTAACCCTAACCCTAGCACTAACTACAAGGCTTAGGGAAAACCTCAGACAAAATGCGGCTTGGAGTCCCTACCCCTAACCCTAACACTTACTTTACCCCTAACCCTAACCTTCACCCTAACCCTAACCCTAA
>NC_136495.1:84563010-84595510 GCF_053919585.1 Euprymna scolopes
GTACAAAATGCGGCTTGGAGTCCCTACCCCTAACCCTAACCCTTACTTTACCCCTAACCCTAACCTTCACCCTAACCCTAACCCTAACCCTAACTTTAACCCTAACCCTAACTTTAACCCTAACCCTAACCTTAACCCTAACCCTGACCCTAACGCTAAACCTAACTCACAGGCTAAGGGAGGAAACTCAGAGAAAATGCGGTTTGGAGTCACTAAGATTTACCCTAACCCTAACCCTAGCACTAACTACAAGGCTTAGGGAAAACCTCAGACAAAATGCGGCTTGGAGTCCCTAACCCTTACTTTACCCCTAACCCTAACCATAACCCTAACCCTAGCCCTAACTTTAATCCTAACCCTAACCTTAACCCTAACCCTAACCATAACCCTAACCCTAACCCTAACTTTAACCCTAACCCTAACCTTCACCCTAACCCTGACCCTAACGCTAAACCGAACTCACAGGTAAGGGAGGAAACTCAGAGAAAATGCGGTTTGGAGTCACTAAGATTTACCCTAACCCTAACCCTAGCACTAACTACAAGGCTTAGGGAAAACCTCAGACAAAATGCGGCTTGGAGTCCCTACCCCTAACCCTAACCCTTACTTTACTCCTAACCCTAACCTTCACCCTAACCCTAACCCTAACACTAACCCTTCTTTACCCCTAACCCTCACCATAACCCTAACCCTAACCCTAACTTTAATCCTAACCCTAACCTTCACCCTAACCCTAACCCTCACCCTAACCCTAACCCTAACCTTCACCCTAACCCTAACCCTAACCCTAAACCTAACTCTAACCCTAACTTTAACCCTAAACCTAACCTTAACCCTAACCCTTACTTTACCCCTAACCCTAACCCTAACCCTAACCCTAACCCAAACTTTAATCCTAACCCTAACCTTCACCCTAACCCTGACCCTAACGCTAAACCTAACTCCCAGGTAAGGGAGGAAACTCAGAGAAAATGCGGTTTGGAGTCACTAAGATTTACCCTAACCCTAACCCTAGCACTAACTACAAGGCTTAGGGAAAACCTCGTACAAAATGCGGCTTGGAGTCCCTACCCCTAACCCTAACCCTTACTTTACCCCTAACCCTAACCTTCACCCTAACCCTAACCCTAACCCTAACTTTAACCCTAACCCTAACTTTAACCCTAACCCTAACCTTAACCCTAACCCTGACCCTAACGCTAAACCTAACTCACAGGCTAAGGGAGGAAACTCAGAGGAAATGCGGTTTGGAGTCACTAAGATTTACCCTAACCCTAACCCTAGCACTAACTACAAGGCTTAGGGAAAACCTCAGACAAAATGCGGCTTGGAGTCCCTAACCCTTACTTTACCCCTAACCCTAACCATAACCCTAACCCTAGCCCTAACTTTAATCCTAACCCTAACCTTAACCCTAACCCTAACCATAACCCTAACCCTAACCCTAACTTTAACCCTAACCCTAACCTTCACCCTAACCCTGACCCTAACGCTAAACCGAACTCACAGGTAAGGGAGGAAACTCAGAGAAAATGCGGTTTGGAGTCACTAAGATTTACCCTAACCCTAACCCTAGCACTAACTACAAGGCTTAGGGAAAACCTCAGACAAAATGCGGCTTGGAGTCCCTACCCCTAACCCTAACCCTTACTTCACTCCTAACCCTAACCTTCACCCTAACCCTAACCCTAACACTAACCCTTCTTTACCCCTAACCCTCACCATAACCCTAACCCTAACCCTAACTTTAATCCTAACCCTAACCTTCACCCTAACCCTAACCCTCACCCTAACCCTAACCCTAACCTTCACCCTAACCCTAACCCTAACCCTAAACCTAACTCTAACCCTAACTTTAACCCTAAACCTAACCTTAACCCTAACCCTTACTTTACCCCTAACCCTAACCCTAACCCTAACCCTAACCCCAACTTTAATCCTAACCCTAACCTTCACCCTAACCCTGACCCTAACGCTAAACCTAACTCCCAGGTAAGGGAGGAAACTCAGAGAAAATGCGGTTTGGAGTCACTAAGATTTACCCTAACCCTAACCCTAGCACTAACTACAAGGCTTAGGGAAAACCTCGTACAAAATGCGGCTTGGAGTCCCTACCCCTAACCCTAACCCTTACTTTACCCCTAACCCTAACCTTCACCCTAACCCTAACCCTAACCCTAACTTTAACCCTAACCCTAACTTTAACCCTAACCCTAACCTTAACCCTAACCCTGACCCTAACGCTAAACCTAACTCACAGGCTAAGGGAGGAAACTCAGAGGAAATGCGGTTTGGAGTCACTAAGATTTACCCTAACCCTAACCCTAGCACTAACTACAAGGCTTAGGGAAAACCTCAGACAAAATGCGGCTTGGAGTCCCTAACCCTTACTTTACCCCTAACCCTAACCATAACCCTAACCCTAGCCCTAACTTTAATCCTAACCCTAACCTTAACCCTAACCCTAACCATAACCCTAACCCTAACCCTAACTTTAACCCTAACCCTAACCTTCACCCTAACCCTGACCCTAACGCTAAACCGAACTCACAGGTAAGGGAGGAAACTCAGAGAAAATGCGGTTTGGAGTCACTAAGATTTACCCTAACCCTAACCCTAGCACTAACTACAAGGCTAAGGGAAAACCTCAGACAAAATGCGGCTTGGAGTCCCTACCCCTAACCCTAACCCTTACTTTACCCCTAACCCTAACCTTCACCCTAACACTAACCCTAACCCTAACACTAACTTTAACCCTAACCCTAACCTTAACCCTAACCCTGACCCTAACGCTAAACCTAACTCACAGGTAAGGGAGGAAACTCAGAGAAAATGCGGTTTGGAGTCACTAAGATTTACCCTAACCCTAACCCTAGCACTAACTACAAGGCTTAGGGAAAACCTCAGACAAAATGCGGCTTGGAGTCCCTACCCCTAACCCTAACCCTTACTTTACCCCTAACCCTAACCTTCACCCTAACCCTAACCCTAACCCTAACCCTAACCCTAACTTTAACCCTAACCCTAACCTTAAGCCTAACCCTGACCCTAACGCTAAACCTAACTCACAGGTAAGGGAGGAAACTCAGAGAAAATGCGGTTTGGAGTCACTAAGATTTACCCTAACCCTAACCCTAGCACTAACTACAAGGCTTAGGGAAAACCTAAGACAAAATGCGGCTTGGAGTCCCTACCCCTAACCCTAACCCTTACTGTACCCCTAACCCTAACCTTCACCCTAACCCTAACCCTAAACCTAACCCTAACCGTAACTTTAACCCTAACCCTAACCTTCACCCTTACCCGTACCCTAACGCTAAACCTAACTCACAGGCTAAGGGAGGAAACTCAGAGAAAATGCGGTTTGGAGTCACTAAGATTTACACTAACCCTAACCCTAGCACTAACTACAAGGCTTAGGGAAAACCTCAGACAAAATGCGGCTTGGAGTCCCTAACCCTAACCCTAACCCTTACTTTACCCCTAACCCTAACCTTCACCCCAACCCTAACCCTAACCCTTACCCTAACCCTAACTTTAACCCTAACCCTAACCTTCACCCTAACCCTGACCCTAACGCTAAACCTAACTCACAGGTCAGGGAGGAAACTCAGAGAAAATGCGGTTTGGAGTCACTAAGATTTACCCTAACCCTAACCCTAGCACTAACTACAAGGCTTAGGGAAAACCTCAGACAAAATGCGGCTTGGAGTCCCTACCCCTAACCCTAACCCTTACTTTACCCCTAACCCCAACCTTCACCCTAACCCGAACCCTAACCCTCACCCTAACTTTGACTCTAACCCTAACCTTAACCCTAACCCTGACCCTTACGCTAAACCTAACTCACAGGTAAGGGAGGAAACTCAGAGAAAATGCGGTTTGGAGTCACTAAGATTTACCCTAACCCTAACCCTAGCACTAACTACAAGGCTTAGGGAAAACCTAAGACAAAATGCGGCTTGGAGTCCCTAACCCTTACCCTAACCCTTACTTTACCCCTACCCTAACCATAACCCTAACCCTTACCCTAACTTTAATCCTAACCCTAACCTTCACCCTAAACCTAACCCTAACCCTAACCCTAACCCTAACCCTAACCTTCACCCTAACCCTAACACTAACCCTTAACCTAACTCTAACCCTAACTTTAACCCTAACCCTAACCTTAACCCTAACCCTTACTTTACCCCTAACCCTAACCATAACCCTAACCCTAACCCTAACTTTAATCCTAACCCTAACCTTCACCCTAACCCTGACCCTAACGCTAAACCTAACTCACAGGTAAGGGAGGAAACTCAGAGAAAATGCGGTTTGGAGTCACTAAGATTTACCCTAACCCTAACCCTAGCACTAACTACAAGGCTTAGGGAAAACCTCAGACAAAATGCGGCTTGGAGTCCCTACCGCTAACCCTAACCCTTACTTTACCCCTAAACCTAACCTTCACCCTAACCCTAACCCTAACCCTAACCCTAACTTTAACCCTAACCCTAACCTTAACCCTAACCCTGACCCTAACGCTTAACCTAACTCACAGGCTAAGGGAGGAAACGCAGAGACAATGCGGTTTGGAGTCACTAAGATTTACCCTAACCCTAACCCTAGCACTAACTACAAGGCTTAGGGAAAACCTCAGACAAAATGCGGCTTGGAGTCCCTAACCCTTACTTTACCCCTAACCCTAACCATAACCTTAATCCTAACCCTAACTTTAATCCTAACCCTAACCTTAACCCTAACCCTAACCCTAACCCTTACCCTAACCCTAACTTTAACCCTAACCCTAACCTTAACCCTAACCCTGACCCTAACGGTAAACCTGACTCACAGGTAAGGGAGGAAACTCAGAGAAAATGCGGTTTGGAGTCACTCAGATTTACCCTAACCCTAACCCTAGCACTAACTACAAGGCTTAGGGAAAACCTCAGACAAAATGCGGCTTGGAGTCCCTACCCCTAACCCTAACCCTTACTTTACCCCTAACCCTAACCTTCACCCTAACCCTAACCCTAACCCTAACCCTAACCCTAACCCTAACTTTAACCCTAACCCTAACCTTAACCCTAACCCTGACCCTAACGCTAAACCTAACTCACAGGTAAGGGAGGAAACTCAGAGAAAATGCGGTTTGGAGTCACTAAGATTTACCCTAACCCTAACCCTAGCACTAACTACAAGGCTTAGGGAAAACCTCAGACAAAATGCGGCTTGGAGTCCCTACCCCTAACCCTAACCCTTACTTTACCCCTAACCCTAACCTTCACCCTAACCCTGACCCTAACCCTAACCCTTACCCTAACCCTAACTTTAACCCTAACCCTAACCTTAACCCTAACCCTGACCCTAACGCTAAACCTAACTCACAGGTAAGGGAGGAAACTCAGAGAAAATGCGGTTTCGAGTCACTAAGATTTATCCTAACCCTTACCCTAGCACTAACTACAAGGCTTAGGGAAAACCTCAGACAAAATGCGGCTTGGAGTCCCTACCCCTAACCCTAACCCTTACTTTACCCCTAACCCAAACCTTTCCCCTAACCCACACCCTAACCCAAACCCTAACCCTCACTTTAACCCTAACCCTAACCTTAACCCTAACCCTGACCCTAACGCTAAACCTAACTCACAGGTAAGGGAGGAAACTCAGAGAAAATGCGGTTTGGAGTCACTAAGATTTACCCTAACCCTAACCCTAGCACTAACTACAAGGCTTAGGGAAAACCTCAGACAAAATGCGGCTTGGAGTCCCTACCCCTAACCCTAACCCTTACTTTACCCCTAACCCTAACCTTCACCCTAACCCTAACCCTAACCCTAACCCTAACCCTAACTTTAACCCTAACCCTAACCTTAACCCTAACCCTGACCCTAACGCTAAACCTAACTCACAGGTAAGGGAGGAAACTCAGAGAAAATGCGGTTTGGAGTCACTAAGATTTACCCTAACCCTAACCCTAGCACTAACTACAAGGCTTGGGGAAAACCTCAGACAAAATGCGGCTTGGAGTCCCTTACCCTAACCCTAACCCTTACTTTACCTCTAACCCTAACCTTCACCCTAACCCTAACCCTAACCCTAACCCTAACTTTAACCCTAACCCTAACCTTAACCCTAACCCTGACCCTAACGCTAAACCTAACTCACAGGTAAGGGAGGAAACTCAGAGAAAATGCGGTTTGGAGTCACTAAGATTTACCCTAACCCTAACCCTAGCACTAACTACAAGGCTTAGGGAAAACCTCAGACAAAATGCGGCTTGGAGTCCCTACCCCTAACCCTAACCCTTACTTTACCCCTAACCCTAACCTTCACCCTAACCCTAACCCTAACCCTAACCCTGACCCTAACGCTAAACCTAACTCACAGGTAAGGGAGGAAACTCAGAAAAAATGCGGTTTGGAGTCACTAAGATTTACCCTAACCCTAACCCTAGCACTAACTACAAGGCTTAGGAGAAAACCTCAGACAAAATGCGGCTTGGAGTCCCTACCCCTAACCCTAACCCTTACTGTACCCCTAACCCTAACCTTAACCCTAACCCTAACCCTAACCCTTACCCTAACCCTAACTTTAACCCTAACCCTAACCTTAACCCTAACCCTTACCCTAACGCTAAACCTGACTCACAGGTAAGGGAGGAAACTCAGAGACAATGCGGTTTGGAGTCACTCAGATTTACCCTAACCCTAACCCTAGCACTAACTACAAGGCTTAGGGAAAACCTCAGACAAAATGCGGCTTGGAGTCCCTACCCCTAACCCTAACCTTTACTTTACCCCTAACCCTAACCTTCACCCTAACCCTAACCTTAACCCTAACCCTAACCCTGACCCTAACGCTAAACCTAACTCACAGGTAAGGGAGGAAACTCAGAGAAAATGCGGTTTGGAGTCACTAAGATTTACCCTAACCCTAACCCTAGCACTAACTACAAGGCTTAGGAGAAAACCTCAGACAAAATGCGGCTTGGAGTCCCTACCCCTAACCCTAACCCTTACTGTACCCCTAACCCTAACCTTAACCCTAACCCTAACCCTAACCCTAACCGTAACTTTAACCCTAACCCTAACCTTCACCCTAACCCTGACCCTAACGCTAAACCTAACTCACAGGTAAGGGAGGAAACTCAGAGAAAATGCGGTTTGGAGTCACTAAGATTTACCCTAACCCTAACCCTAGCACTAACTACAAGGCTTAGGGAAAACCTCAGATAAAATGCGGCTTGGAGTCCCTACCCCTAACCCTAACCCTTACTTTACCCCTAACCCCAACCTTCACCCTAACCCGAACCCTAACCCTCACCCTAACTTTGACCCTAACCCTAACCTTAACCCTAACCCTGACCCTAACGCTAAACCTAACTCACAGGTAAGGGAGGAAACTCAGAGAAAATTCGGTTTGGAGTCACTAAGATTTACCCATACCCTAACCCTAGCACTAACTACAAGGCTTAGGGAAAACCTAAGACAAAATGCGGCTTGGAGTCCCTAACCCTTACCCTAACCCTTACTTTACCCCTACCCTAACCATAACCCTTACCCTTACCCTAACTTTAATCCTAACCCTAACCTTCACCCTAACCCTAACCCTAACCCTAACCCTAACCTTCACCCTAACCCTAACACTAACCCTAAACCTAACTCTAACCCTAACTTTAACCCTAACCCTAACCTTAACCCTAACCCTTACTTTACCCCTAACCCTAACCATAACCCTAACCCTAACCCTAACTTTAATCCTAACCCTAACCTTCACCCTAACCCTGACCCTAACGCTAAACCTAACTCACAGGTAAGGGAGGAAACTCAGAGAAAATGCGGTTTGGAGTCACTAAGATTTACCCTAACCCTAACCCTAGCACTAACTACAAGGCTTAGGGAAAACCTCAGACAAAATGCGGCTTGGAGTCCCTACCGCTAACCCTAACCCTTACTTTACCCCTAAACCTAACCTTCACCCTAACCCTAACCCTAACCCTAACCCTAACTTTAACCCTAACCCTAACCTTAACCCTAACCCTGACCCTAACGCTTAACCTAACTCACAGGCTAAGGGAGGAAACGCAGAGACAATGCGGTTTGGAGTCACTAAGATTTACCCTAACCCTAACCCTAGCACTAACTACAAGGCTTAGGGAAAACCTCAGACAAAATGCGGCTTGGAGTCCCTAACCCTTACTTTACCCCTAACCCTAACCATAACCTTAACCCTAACCCTAACTTTAATCCTAACCCTAACCTTAACCCTAACCCTAACCCTAACCCTTACCCTAACCCTAACTTTAACCCTAACCCTAACCTTAACCCTAACCCTGACCCTAACGCTAAACCTGACTCACAGGTAAGGGAGGAAACTCAGAGAAAATGCGGTTTGGAGTCACTAAGATTTACCCTAACCCTAACCCTAGCACTAACTACAAGGCTTAGGGAAAACCTCAGACAAAATGCGGCTTGGAGTCCCTACCCCTAACCCTAACCCTTACTTTACCCCTAACCCTAACCTTCACCCTAACCCTAACCCTAACCCTAACCCTAACCCTAACCCTAACTTTAACCCTAACCCTAACCTTAACCCTAACCCTGACCCTAACGCTAAACCTAACTCACAGGTAAGGGAGGAAACTCAGAGAAAATGCGGTTTGGAGTCACTAAGATTTACCCTAACCCTAACCCTAGCACTAACTACAAGGCTTAGGGAAAACCTCTGACAAAATGCGGCTTGGAGTCCCTACCCCTTACCCTAACCCTTACTTTACCCCTAACCCTAACCTTCACCCTAACCCTAACCCTAACCCTAACCCTAACTTTAACCCTAACCCTAACCTTAACCCTAACCCTGACCCTAACGCTAAACCTAACTCACAGGTAAGGGAGGAAACTCAGAGAAAATGCGGTTTGGAGTCACTAAGATTTACCCTAACCCTAACCCTAGCACTAACTACAAGGCTTAGGGAAAACCTCAGACAAAATGCGGCTTGGAGTCCCTACCCCTAACCCTAACCCTTACTTTACCCCTAACCCTAACCTTCACCCTAACCCTAACCCTAACCCTAACCCTAACCCTGACCCTAACGCTAAACCTAACTCACAGGTAAGGGAGGAAACTCAGAGAAAATGCGGTTTGGAGTCACTAAGATTTACCCTAACCCTAACCCTAGCACTAACTACAAGGCTTAGGAGAAAACCTCAGACTAAATGCGGCTTGGAGTCCCTACCCCTAACCCTAACCCTTACTGTACCCCTAACCCTAACCTTAACCCTAACTCTAACCCTAACCCTAACCCTAACCGTAACTTTAACCCTAACCCTAACCTTCACCCTATCCCTGACCCTAACGCTAAACCTAACTCACAGGTAAGGGAGGAAACTCAGAGAAAATGCGGTTTGGAGTCACTAAGATTTACCCTAACCCTAACCCTAGCACTAACTACAAGGCTTAGGGAAAACCTCAGACAAATGCGGCTTGGAGTCCCTAACCCTAACCCTAACCCTTACTTTACCCCTAACCCTAACCTTCACCCTAACCCTAACCCTAACCCTAACCCTATCTTTAACCCTAACCCTAACCTTAACCCTAACCCTGACCCTAACGCTAAACCTAACTCACAGGTAAGGGAGGAAACTCAGAGAAAATGCGGTTTGGAGTCACTAAGATTTACCCTAACCCTAACCCTAGCACTAACTACAAGGCTTAGGGAAAACCTCAGACAAAATGCGGCTTGGAGTCCCTACCCCTAACCCTAACCCTTACTTTACCCCTAACCCTAACCTTCACCCTAACCCTAACCCTAACCCTAACCCTAACCCTAACCCTAACTTTAACCCTAACCCTAACCTTAACCCTAACCCTGACCCTAACGCTAAACCTAACTCACAGGTAAGGGAGGAAACTCAGAGAAAATGCGGTTTGGAGTCACTAAGATTTACCCTAACCCTAACCCTAGCACTAACTACAAGGCTTAGGGAAAACCTCTGACAAAATGCGGCTTGGAGTCCCTAACCCTTACCCTAACCCTTACTTTACCCCTAACCCTAACCTTCACCCTAACCCTAACCCTAACCTTAACCCTAACTTTAACCCTAACCCTAACCTTAACCATAACCCTGACCCTAACGCTAAACCTAACTCACAGGTAAGGGAGGAAACTCAGAGAAAATGCGGTTTGGAGTCACTAAGATTTACCCTAACCCTAACCCTAGCACTAACTACAAGGCTTAGGGAAAACCTCAGACAAAATGCGGCTTGGAGTCCCTACCCCTAACCCTAACCCTTACTTTACCCCTAACCCTAACCTTCACCCTAACCCTAACCCTAACCCTAACCCTAACCCTGACCCTAACGCTAAACCTAACTCACAGGTAAGGGAGGAAACTCAGAGAAAATGCGGTTTGGAGTCACTAAGATTTACCCTAACCCTAACCCTAGCACTAACTACAAGGCTTAGGAGAAAACCTCAGACAAAATGCGGCTTGGAGTCCCTACCCCTAACCCTAACCCTTACTGTACCCCTAACATTAACCTTAACCCTAACCCTAACCCTAACCCTAACCCTAACCGTAACTTTAACCCTAACCCTAACCTTCACCCTAACCCTGACCCTAACGCTAAACCTAACTCACAGGTAAGGGAGGAAACTCAGAGAAAATGCGGTTTGGAGTCACTAAGATTTACCCTAACCCTAACCCTAGCACTAACTACAAGGCTTAGGGAAAACCTCAGACAAAATGCGGCTTGGAGTCCCTAACCCTAACCCTAACCCTTACTTTACCCCTAACCCTAACCTTCACCCTAACCCTAACCCTAACCCTAACCCTATCTTTAACCCTAACCCTAACCTTAACCCTAACCCTGACCCTAACGCTAAACCTAACTCACAGGTAAGGGAGGAAACTCAGAGAAAATGCGGTTTGGAGTCACTAAGATTTACCCTAACCCTAACCCTAGCACTAACTACAAGGCTTAGGGAAAACCTCAGACAAAATGCGGCTTGGAGTCCCTACCCCTAACCCTAACCCTTACTTTACCCCTAACCCTAACCTTCACCCTAACCCTAACCCTAACCCTAACCCTAACCCTAACTTTAACCCTAACCCTAACCTTAACCCTAACCCTGACCCTAACGCTAAACCTAACTCACAGGTAAGGGAGGAAACTCAGAGAAAATGCGGTTTGGAGTCACTAAGATTTACCCTAACCCTAACCCTAGCACTAACTACAAGGCTTAGGGAAAACCTCTGACAAAATGCGGCTTGGAGTCCCTACCCCTTACCCTAACCCTTACTTTACCCCTAACCCTAACCTTCACCCTAACCCTAACCCTAACCCTAACCCTAACTTTAACCCTAACCCTAACCTTAACCCTAACCCTGACCCTAACGCTAAACCTAACTCACAGGTAAGGGAGGAAACTCAGAGAAAATGCGGTGTGGAGTCACTAAGATTTACCCTAACCCTAACCCCAGCACTAACTACAAGGCTTAGGGAAAACCTCAGACAAAATGCGGCTTGGAGTCCCTACCCCTAACCCTAACCCTTACTTTACCCCTAACCCTAACCTTCACCCTAACCCTAACCCTAACCCTAACCCTAACCCTGACCCTAACGCTAAACCTAACTCACAGGTAAGGGAGGAAACTCAGAGAAAATGCGGTTTGGAGTCACTAAGATTTACCCTAACCCTAACCCTAGCACTAACTACAAGGCTTAGGAGAAAACCTCAGACAAAATGCGGCTTGGAGTCCCTACCCCTAACCCTAACCCTTACTGTACCCCTAACCCTAACCTTAACCCTAACCCTAACCCTAACCCTAACCCTAACCGTAACTTTAACCCTAACCCTAACCTTCACCCTAACCCTGACCCTAACGCTAAACCTAACTCACAGGTAAGGGAGGAAACTCAGAGAAAATGCGGTTTGGAGTCACTAAGATTTACCCTAACCCTAACCCTAGCACTAACTACAAGGCTTAGGGAAAACCTCAGACAAAATGCGGCTTGGAGTCCCTACCGCTAACCCTAACCCTTACTTTACCCCTAAACCTAACCTTCACCCTAACCCTAACCCTAACCCTAACCCTAACTTTAACCCTAACCCTAACCTTAACCCTAACCCTGACCCTAACGCTTAACCTAACTCACAGGCTAAGGGAGGAAACGCAGAGACAATGCGGTTTGGAGTCACTAAGATTTACCCTAACCCTAACCCTAGCACTAACTACAAGGCTTAGGGAAAACCTCAGACAAAATGCGGCTTGGAGTCCCTACCCCTTACTCTAACCCTTACTTTACCCCTAACCCTAACCTTCACCCTAACCCTAACCCTAACCCTAACTTTAACCCTAACCCTAACCTTAACCCTAACCCTGACCCTAACGATAAACCTAACTCACAGGTAAGGGAGGAAACTCAGAGAAAATGCGGTTTGGAGTCACTAAGATTTACCCTAACCCTAACCCTAGCACTAACTACAAGGCTTAGGGAAAACCTCAGACAAAATGCGGCTTGGAGTCCCTACCCCTAACCCTAACCCTTACTTTACCCCTAACCCTAACCTTCACCCTAACCCTAACCCTTACCCTAACTCTAACCCTGACCCTAACGCTAAACCTAACTCACAGGTAAGGGAGGAAACTCAGAGAAAATGCGGTTTGGAGTCACTAAGATTTACCCTAACCCTAACCCTAGCACTAACTACAAGGCTTAGGAGAAAACCTCGGACAAAATGCGGCTTGGAGTCCCTACCCCTAACCCTAACCCTTACTGTACCCCTAACCCTAACCTTCACCCTAACCCTAACCCTAACCCTAACCCTAACCCTAACTTTAAACCCTAACCCTAACCTTCACCCTAACCCTGACCCTAACGCTAAACCTAACTCACAGGTAAGGGAGGAAACTCAGAGAAAATGCGGTTTGGAGTCACTAAGATTAACCCTAACCCTAACCCTAGCACTAACTACAAGGCTTAGGGAAAACCTCAGACAAAATGCGGCTTGGAGTCCCTAACCCTAACCCTAACCCTTACTTTACCCCTAACCCTAACCTTCACCCTAACCCTAACCCTAACCCTAACCCTATCTTTAACCCTAACCCTAACCTTAACCCTAACCCTGACCCTAACGCTAAACCTAACTCACAGGTAAGGGAGGAAACTCAGAGAAAATGCGGTTTGGAGTCACTAAGATTTACCCTAACCCTAACCCTAGCACTAACTACAAGGCTTAGGGAAAACCTCAGACAAAATGCGGCTTGGAGTCCCTACCCCTTACCCTAACCCTTACTTTACCCCTAACCCTAACCTTCACCCTAACCCTAACCCTAACCCTAACCCTAAACCTAACTTTAACCCTAACCCTAACCTTAACCCTTACCCTGACCCTAACGCTAAACCTAACTCACAGGCTAAGGGAGGAAACTCAGAGAAAATGCGGTTTGGAGTCACTAAGATTTACCCTAACCCTAACCCTAGCACTAACTACAAGGCTTAGGGAAAACCTCAGACAAAATGCGGCTTGGAGTACCTAACCCTAACCCTAACCCTTACTTTACCCCTAACCCTAACTATAACCCCAACCCTACCCCTAACTTTAATCCTTACCCTAACCTTCACCCTAACCCTAACCCTAACCCTAACCCTAACTTTAACCCTAACCCTAACCTTAACCCTAACCCTGACCCTAACGCTAAACCTAACTAACAGGCTAAGGGAGGAAACTCAGAGAAAATCCGGTTTGGAGTCACTAAGATTTACCCTAACCCTAACCCTAGCACTAACTACAAGGCTAAGGGAAAACCTCAGACAAAATGCGGCTTGGAGTCCCTAACCCTAACCCTAAACCTTACTTTACCCCTAACCCTTACCATAACCCTAACCCTAACCCTAACTTTAAACCTAACACTAACCCTAACCCTAACCCTTACCCTAACCCTAACTTTAACCCTAACCCTAACCTTAACCCTAACCCTGACCCTAACGCTAAACCTAACTCACAGGTAAGGGAGGAAACTCAGAGAAAATGCGCTTTGGAGTCACTAAGATTTACCCTAACCCTAACCCTCGCACTAACTACAAGGCTTAGGGAAAACCTCAGACAAAATTCGGCTTGGAGTCCCTACCCCTAACCCTAACCCTTACTTTACCGCTAACCCTAACCTTCACCCTAACCCTAACCCTAACCCTAACCCTAACCCTAACCCTAACCCTAACTTTAACCCTAACCCTAACCTTAACCCTAACCCTGACCTTAACGCTAAACCTAACTCACAGGTAAGGGAGGAAACTCAGAGAAAATGCGGTTTGGAGTCCCTAAGATTTACCCTAACCCTAACCCTAGCACTAACTACAAGGCTTAGGGAAAACCTCAGACAAAATGTTGCTTGGAGTCCCTTCCCCTAACCCTAACCCTTACTTTACCCCTAACCCTAACCTTCACCCTAACCCTAACCCTAACCCTAACCCTAACCCTAACTTATGCCCTAACCCTAACCTTAACCCTAACCCTGACCCTAACGCTAACCCTAACTCACAGGTAAGGGAGGAAACTCAGAGAAAATGCGGTTTGGAGTCACTAAGATTTACCCTAACCCTAACCCTAGCACTAACTACAAGGCTTAGGGAAAACCTCAGACAAAATGCGGCTTTGAGTCCCTACCCCTAACCCTAACCCTTACTTTACCCCTAACCCTAACCTTCACCCTAACCCTAACCCTAACCCTAACCCTAACTTTAACCCTAACCCTAACCTTAACCCTAACCCTGACCCTAACGCTAAACCTAACTCACAGTAAAGGAAGGAAACTCAGAGAAAATGCGGTTTGGAGTCACTAAGATTTACCCTAACCCTAACCCTAGCACTAACTACAAGGCTTAGGGAAAACCTCAGAAAAAATGCGGCTTGGAGTCCCTACCCCTAACCCTAACCCTTACTTTACCCCTAACCTTCACCTTCACCCTAACCCTAACCCTAACCCTAACCCTTACTTTAACCCTAACCCTAACCTTAACCCTAACCCTGACCCTAACGCTAAACCTAACTCACAGGTAAGGGAGGAAACTCAGAGAAAATGCGGTTTGGAGTCACTAAGATTTACCCTAACCCTAACCCTAGCACTAACTACAAGGCTTAGGGAAAACCTCAGACAAAATGCGGCTTGGATTCCCTACCCCTAACCCTAACCCTTACTTTACCCCTAACCCTAACCTTCACCCTAACCCTAACCCTAACCCTAACCCTAACTTTAACCCTACCCCTAACCTTCACCCTTACCCTGACCCTAACGCTAACCCTAACTCACAGGTAAGGGAAGAAACTCAGAGAAAATGCGGTTTGGAGTCACTAAGATTTACCCTAACCCTAACCCCAGCCCTAACTACAAGGCTTAGGGAAAACCTCAGACAAAATGCGGCTTGGAGTCCCTAACCCTAACCCGAACCCTTACCCCAACCCTAACTTTAACCCTAACCCTAACCTTAACACTAACCCTAAACCTAACGCTAAACCTAACTCACAGACTAAGGGAGGAAACTCAGAGAAAATGCGGTTTGGAGTCACTAAGACTTACCCTTACCCTGACCCTAGCCCTAACTACAAGGCTTAGGGAAAACCTCAGACAAAATGCGGCTTGGAGTCCCTCACCCTAACCCTAACCCTAACCCTAACTTTAACCCTAACCCTAACCTTAACCCTAACCCGGACCCTAACGCTAAACCTAACTCACAGGTAAGGGAGGAAACTCAGAGAAAATGCGGTTTGGAGTCACTAAGATTTACCCTAACCCTGACCCTAGCACTAACTACAAGGCTTAGGGAAAACCTCAGACAAAATGCGGCTTGGAGTCCCTACTCCTAACCCTAACCCTTACTTTACCCCTAACCTTAACCTTCACCCTAAGCCTAACCCTAACCCTTACCCTAACCCTAACCCTAACCTTCACCCTAACCTAACCCTAACCCTAAACCTAACTCTAACCCTAACTTTAACCCTAACCCTCACCTTAACCCTAACCCTTACTTTACCCCTAACCCTAACCATAACCCTAACCCTAACCCTAACTTTAATCCTAACCCTAACCTTCACCCTAACCCTGACCCTAACGCTAAACCTAACTCACAGGTAAGGGAGGAAACTAAGGGAAAATGCGGTTTGGAGTCACTAAGATTTACCCTAACCCTAACCCTAGCACTAACTACAAGGCTTAGGGAAAACCTCAGACAAAATGCGGCTTGGAGTCCCTACCCCTAACCCTAACCCTTACTTTACCCCTAACCCTAACCTTCACCCTAACCCTTACCCTAACCCTAACCCTAACCCTACTTTAACCCTAACCCTAACCTTAACCCTAACCCAGACCCTAACGCTAAACCTAACTCACAGGCTAAGGGAGGAAACTCAGAGAAAATGCGGTTTGGAGTCACTAAGATTTACCCTAACCCTAACCCTAGCACTAACTACAAGGCTTAGGGAAAACCTCAGACAAAATGCGGCTTGGAGTCCCTACCCCTAACCCTAACCCTTACTTTACCCCTAACCCTTACCTTCACCCTAACCCTAACCCTAACCCTAACCCTAACTTTCACCCTAACCCTAACCTTAACCCTAACCCTGACCCTAACGCTAAACCTAACTCACAGGTAAGGGAGGAAACTCAGAGAAAATGCGGGTTGGAGTCACTAAGATTTACCCTAACTCTAACCCTAGCACTAACTACAAGGCTTAGGGAAAACCTCAGACAAAATTCGGCTTGGAGTCCCTACCCCTAACCCTAATCCTTACTTTACCCCTAACCCTAACCTTCACCCTGACCCTCACCCTAACCCTAACCCTAACCCCAACCCTAACTTTAACCCTAACCCTAACCTTAACCCTAACCCTGACCCTAACGCTAAACCTAACTTACAGGTATGGGAGGAAACTCAGAGAAAATGCGGTTTGGAGTCACTAAGATTAACCTAACCCTAACCCTAGCACTAACTACAAGGCTTTGGGAAAACCTCAGACAAAATTCGGCTTGAAGTCCCTACCCCTAACCCTAACCCTTACTTTACCCCTAACCCTAACCTTCACCCTAACCCTAACCCTAACCCTAACTTTAACCCTAACCCTAACCTTAACCCTAACCCTGACCCTAACGCTAAACCTAACTCACAGGTAAGGGAGGAAACTCAGAGAAAATGCGGTTTGGAGTCACTAAGATTTACCCTAACCCTGACCCTAGCACTAACTACAAGGCTTAGGGAAAACCTCAGACAAAATGCGGCTTGGAGTCCCTACCGCTTACCCTAACCCTTACTTTACCCCTAACCCTAACCTTCACCCTAACCCTAACCCTAACCCTAACTTTAACCCTAACCCGAACCTTAACCCTAACCCTGACCCTAACGCTAAACCTAACTCACAGGTAAGGGAGGAAACTCAGAGAAAATGCGGTTTGGAGTAACTAAGATTTACCCTAACCCTAACCCTAGCACTAACTACAAGGCTTAGGGAAAACCTCAGACAAAATGCGGCTTGGAGTCCCTACCCCTAACCCTTACCCTTACTTTACCCCTAACCCTAACCTTCTACCTAACCCTAACCCTAACCCTAACCCTAACTTTCACCCTAACCCTAACCTTAACCCTAACCCTGACCCTAACGCTAAACCTAACTCACAGGTAAGGGAGGAAACTCAGAGAAAATGCGGTTTGGAGTCACTAAGATTTACCCTAACCCTAACCCTAGCACTAACTACAAGGCTTAGGGAAAACCTCAGACAAAATGCTGCTTGGAGTCCCTAACCCTAACCCTAACCCTTACTTTACCCCTAACCCTAACCATAACCCTAACCCTAACCCCAACTTTAATCCTAAACCTAACCTTCACCCTAAGCCTAAGCCTAAGCCTAACCCTAACCCTAACCCTAACCCTAACCTTCACCCTAACCTAACCCTAACCCTAAACCTAACTCTAACCCTAACTTGAACCCTAACCCTCACCTTAACCCTAACCCTTACTTTACCCCTAACCCTAACCATAACCCTAACCCTAACCCTAACTTTAATCCTAACCCTAACCTTCACCCTAACCCTGACCCTAACGCTAAACCTAACTCACAGGTAAGGGAGGAAACTAAGGGAAAATGCGGTTTGGAGTCACAAAGATTTACCCTAACCCTAACCCAAGCACTAACTACAAGGCTTAGGGAAAACCTCAGACAAAATGCGGCTTGGAGTCACTACCCCTAACCCTAACCCTTACTTTACCCCTAACCCTAACCTTCACCCTAACCCTTACCCTAACCCTAACCCTAACCCTACTTTAACCCTAACCCTAACCTTAACCCTAACCCTGACCCTAACGCTAAACCTAACTCACAGGCTAAGGGAGGAAACTAAGAGAAAATGCGGTTTGGAGTCACTAAGATTTACCCTAACCCTAACCCTAGCACTAACTACAAGGCTTAGGGAAAACCTCAGACAAAATGCGGCTTGGAGTCCCTACCCCTAACCCTAACCCTTACTTTACCCCTAACCCTTACCTTCACCCTAACCCTAACCCTAACCCTAACCCTAACCCTAACTTTCACCCTAACCCTAACCTTAACCCTAACCCTGACCCTAACGCTAAACCTAACTCACAGGTAAGGGAGGAAACTCAGAGAAAATGCGGGTTGGAGTCACTAAGATTTACCCTAACTCTAACCCTAGCACTAACTACAAGGCTTAGGGAAAACCTCAGACAAAATTCGGCTTGGAGTCCCTACCCCTAACCCTAATCTTTACTTTACCCCTAACCCTAACCTTCACCCTAACCCTCACCCTAACCCTAACCCTAACCCCAACCCTAACTTTAACCCTAACCCTAACCTTAACCCTAACCCTGACCCTAACGCTAAACCTAACTTACAGGTATGGGATGAAACTCAGAGAAAATGCGGTTTGGAGTCACTAAGATTTACCCTAACCCTAACCCTAGCACTAACTACAAGGCTTTGGGAAAACCTCAGACTAAATTCGGCTTGAAGTCCCTACCCCTAACCCTAACCCTTACTTTACCCCTAACCCTAACCTTCACCCTAACCCTAACCCTAACCCTAACCCTAACCCTAACTTTAACCCTAACCCTAACCTTAACCCTAACCCTGACCCTAACGCTAAACCTAACTCACAGGTAAGGGAGGAAACTCAGAGAAAATGCGGTTTGGAGTCACTAAGATTTACCCTAACCCTGACCCTAGCACTAACTACAAGGCTTAGGGAAAACCTCAGACAAAATGCGGCTTGGAGTCCCTACCGCTTACCCTAACCCTTACTTTACCCCTAACCCTAACCTTCACCCTAACCCTAACCCTAACCCTAACTTTAACCCTAACCCGAACCTTAACCCTAACCCTGACCCTAACGCTAAACCTAACTCACAGGTAAGGGAGGAAACTCAGAGAAAATGCGGTTTGGAGTAACTAAGATTTACCCTAACCCTAACCCTAGCACTAACTACAAGGCTTAGGGAAAACCTCAGACAAAATGCGGCTTGGAGTCCCTACCCCTAACCCTTACCCTTACTTTACCCCTAACCCTAACCTTCTACCTAACCCTAACCCTAACCCTAACCCTAACTTTCACCCTAACCCTAACCTTAACCCTAACCCTGACCCTAACGCTAAACCTAACTCACAGGTAAGGGAGGAAACTCAGAGAAAATGCGGTTTGGAGTCACTAAGATTTACCCTAACCCTAACCCTAGCACTAACTACAAGGCTTAGGGAAAACCTCAGACAAAATGCGGCTTTGAGTCCCTACCCCTAACCCTAACCCTTACTTTACCCCTAACCCTTACCTTCACCCTAACCCTGACCCTAACGCTAAACCTAACTCACAGGCTAAGGGAGGAAACTCAGAGAAAATGCGGTTTGGAGTCACTAAGATTTACCCTAACCCTAACCCTAACCCTAACCCTAACCTTCACCCTAACCCTAACCCTAACCCTAACCTTAACCCTAACCTTCACCCTAACCCTAACCCTAACCCTTACCCTAACCCTAACCTTAACCCTAACCCTAACCCTAACCCTAACCCTAACCCTAACTTTAACCCTAACCCTAACCTTAACCCTAACCCTGACCCTAACGCCTAACCTAACTCACAGGTAAGGGAGGAAACTCAGAGAAAATGCGGTTTGGAGTCACTAAGATTTACCCTAACCCTAACCCTAGCACTAACTACAAGGCTTAGGAAAACCTCAGACAAAATGCGGCTTGGAGTCCCTACCCCTAACCCTAACCCTTACTTTACCCCTAACCCTCACCATAACCCTAACCCTAACCCTAACTTAAATCCTAACCCTAACCTTCACCCTAACCCTAACCCTAACCCTAACCCTAACCCTATTTTTAACCCTAACCCATACCTTAACCCTAACCCTGACCCTAACGCTAAACCTAACTCACAGGTAAGGGAGGAAACTCAGAGAAAATGCGGTTTGGAGTCACTAAGATTTACCCTAACCCTAACCCTAGCACTAACTACAAGGCTTAGGGAAAACCTCAGACAAAATGCGGCTTGGAGTCCCTACCCCTAACCCTAACCCTTACTTTACCCCTAACCCTAACCTTCACCCTAACCCTAACCCTAACCCGTACCCTAACCCTAACTTTAACCCTTACCCTAACCTTAACCCTAACCCTGACCCTAACGCTAAACCTAACTCACAGCTAAGGGAGGAAACTCAGAGAAAATGCGGTTTGGAGTCACTTAGATGTACCCTAACCCTAACCCTAGCACTAACTACAAGGCTTAGGGAAAACCTCAGACAAAATGCGGCTTGAAGTCCCTAACCCTAACCCTAACCCTTACTTTACCCCTAACCCTAACCATAACCCTAACCCTAACCCTAACTTTAATCCTAACCCTAACCTTCACCCTAACCGTAACCCTAACCCCAACCCTAACCCTAACCTTCACCCTACCCCTAACCCCAACCCTAACCCTAACCCTAACTTGAACCCTAACCCTAACCTTAACCCTAACCCTGACCCTAACGCTAAACCTACCTCACAGGTAAGGGAGGAAACTCAGAGAAAATGCGGTTTGGACTCACTAAGATTTACCCTAACCCTAACCCTAGCACTAACTACAAGGCTTAGGGAAAACCTCAGACAAAATGCGGCTTGGAGTCCCTACCCCTAACCCTAACCCTTACTTTACCCCTAACCCTAACCTTCACCCTAACCCTAACCCTAACCCTAACCCTAACCCTAACTTTAACCCTAACCCTAACCTTAACCCTAACCCTGACTCTAACGCTAAACCTAACACACAGGTAAGGGAGGAAACTCAGAGAAAATGCGGTTTGGACTCACTAAGATTTACCCTAACCCTAACCCTAGCACTAACTACAAGGCTTAGGGAAAACCTCAGACAAAATGCGGCTTGGAGTCCCTACCCCTAACCCTAACCCTTACTTTACCCCTAACCCTAACCTTCACCCTAACCCTGACCCTGACGCTAAACCTAACTCACAGGCTAGGGGAGGAAACTCAGAGAAAATGCGGTTTGGAGTAACTAAGACTTACCCTTACCCTACCCCTAGCCCTAACTACAAGGCTTAGGGAAAACCTCAGACAAAATGCGGCTTGGAGTCCCTAACCCTAACCCTAACCCTAAATTTAACCCTAACCCTAACCTTAACCCTAACCCTGACCCTAACGCTAACCCTAACTCACAGGCTAAGGGAGGAAACTCAGAGAAAATTCGGTTTGAAGTCACTAAGACTTACCCTAACCCTAACCCTAACTTTAATCCTAACCCTAACCTTCACCCTAACCGTAACCCTAACCCTAACCCTAACCCTAACCTTCACCCTACCCCTAACCCCAACCCTAACCCTAACCCTAACTTTAACCGTAACCCTAACCTTAACCCTAACCCTGACCCTAACGCTAAACCTAACCCACAGGTAAGGGAGGAAACTCAGAGAAAATGCGGTTTGGAGTCACTAAGATTTACCCTAACCCTAACCCTAGCACTAACTACAAGGCTTAGGGAAAACCTCAGACAAAATGCGGCTTGGAGTCCCTACCCCTAACCCTAACCCTTACTTTACCCCTAACCCTAACCTTCACCCTAACCCTGACCCTAACGCTAAACCTAACTCACAGGCTAAGGGAGGAAACTCAGAGAAAATGCGGTTTGGAGTCACTAAGATTTACCCTAACCCTAACCCTAACCCTAACCCTAACCCAAACCCTAACCTTCACCCTAACCCTAACCCTAACCCTAACCCTAACCTTCACCCTAACCCTAACCCTAATCTTAACCCTAACCCTAACCTTCACCCTAACCCTAACACTAACCCTAACCCTAACCCTAACTTTAACCCTAACCCCAAACTTAACCCTAACCCTGACCCTAACGCTAAACCTAACTCACAGGTAAGGGAGGAAACTCAGAGAAAAAGCGGTTTGGAGTCACTAAGATTTACCCTAACCCTTACCCTAGCACTAACTACAAGGCTTAGGGAAAACCTCAGACAAAATGCGGCTTGAAGTCCCTAACCCTAACCCTAACCCTTACTTTACCCCTAACCCTAACCTTCACCCTAACACTAACCCTAACCCTAACCCTAACCCTTACCCTAACTTTAACCCTAACCCTAACCTTAACCCTAACCCTGACCCTAACGCTAAACCTAACTCACAGGTAAGGGAGGAAACTCAGAAAAAATGCGGTTTGGAGTCACTAAGATTTACCCTAACCCTAACCCTAGCACTAACTACAAGGCTTAGGGAAAACCTCAGACAAAATGCGGCTTGGAGTCCCTAACCCTAACCCTAACCCTTACTGTACCCCTAACCCTAACCATAACCCTAACCCTAACCCTAACTTTAATCCTAACCCTAACCTTCACCCTAACCCTAACCCTAAACCTAACCCTAACTTTAACCCTAACCCTAACCTTAACCCTAACCCTAACCCTCACCCTAACCCTAACCCTAACCCTTACTTTACCCTAACCCTAACCTTCACCCTACCCCTAACCCTAACCCTAACCCTAACCCTAACTTTAACCCTAACCCTAACCTTAACCCTAACCCTGACCCTAACGCTAAACCTAACTCACAGGTAAGGGAGGAAACTCAGAGAAAATGCGGTTTGGAGTCACTAAGATTTACCCTAACCCTAACCCTAGCACTAACTACAAGGCTAAGGGAAAACCTCAGACAAAAATCGGCTTGGAGTCCCTACCCCTAACCCTAACCCTTACTTATCCCCTAACCCTAACCTTCACCCTAACCCTAACCCTAACCCTAACCCTAACCCTAACTTTAACCCTAACCCTAACCTTAACCCTAACCCTGACCCTAACACTAAACCTAACTCACAGGTAAGGGAGGAAACTCAGAGAAAATGCTGTTGGGAGTCACTAAGATTTACCCTAACGCTAACCCTAGCACTAACTACAAGGCTTAGGGAAAACCTCAGACAAAATGCGGCTTGGAGTCCCTACCCCTAACCCTAACCCTTACTTTACCCCTAACCCTAACCTTCACCCTAACCCTAACCCTAACCCTAACCCTAGCTTTAACCCTAACCCTAACCTTAACCCTAACCCTGACCCTAACGCTAAACCTAACTCACAGGTAAGGGAGGAAACTCAGAGAAAATGCGGTTTGGAGTCACTAAGATTTACCCTAACCCTAACCCTAGCACTAACTACAAGGCTTAGGGAAAACCTCAGACAAAATGCGGCTTGGAGTCCCTACCCCTAACCCTAACGCTTACTTTACCCCTAACCCCAACCTTCACCCTAACCCTAACCCTGACCCTAACCCTAACCCTAACTTTAACCCTAACCCTAACCTTAACCCTAACCCTGACCCTAACGGTAAACCTAACTCACAGGTAAGGGAGTAAACGCAGAGAAAATGCGGTTTGGAGTCACTAAGATTTACCCTAACCCTAACCCTAGCACTAACTAATAGGCTTAGGGAAAACCTCAGACAAAATGCGGCTTGGAGTCCCTAACCTTAACCCTAACCCTTACTTTACCCCTAACCCTAACCATAACCCTAACCCTAACCCTAACTTTAATCCTAACCCTAACCTTCACCCTAACCCTAACCCCAACCCTAACCCTAACCTTCACCCTAACCCTAACCCTAACCCTAACCCTAACTTTAACCCTAACCCTAACCTTAACCCTAACCCTGACCCTAACGCTAAACCTAACTCACAGGTAAGGGAGGAAACTCAGAGAAAATGCGGTTTGGAGTCACTAAGATTTACCCTAACCCTAACCCTAGCACTAACTACAAGGCTTAGGGAAAACCTCAGACAAAATGCGGCTTGGAGTCCCTACCCCTAACCCTAACCCTTACTTTACCCCTAACCCTAACCTTCACCCTAACCCTAACCCTAACTTTGACCCTAACCCTAACCCTAACTTTAACCCTAACCCTAACCTTAACCCTAACCCTGACCCTAACGCTAAATCTAACTCACAGGTAAGGGAGGAAACTCAGAGAAAATGCGGTTTGGAGTCACTAAGATTTACCCTAACCCTAACCCTAGCACTAACTACAAGGCTTAGGGAAAACCTCAGACAAAATGCGGCTTGGAGTCCCTAACCCTAACCCTAACCCTTACTTTACCCCTAACCCTAACCATAACCCTAACCCTAACCCTAACTTTTATCCTAACCCTAACCTTCACCCTAACCCTAAACCTAACCCTAACCCTAACCTTCACCCTAACCCTAACCCCAACCCTAACCCTAACCCTAACCCTAACTTTAACCCTAACCCTAACCTTAACCCTAACCCTTACCCTAACGCTAAACCTAACTCACAGGTAAGGGAGGAAACTCAGAGAAAATGCGGTTTGGAGTCACTAAGATTTACCCTAACCCTAACCATAGCACTACCTACAAGGCTTAGGGAAAACCTAAGACAAAATGCGGCTTGGAGTCCCTAACCCTAACCCTAACCCTTACTTTACCCCTAACCCTAACCATAACCCTAACCCTAACCCTCACTTGAATCCTAACCCTAACCTTCACCCTAACCCTAACCCTAACCCTAACCCTAACCCTAACCTTCACCCTAACCCTAACCCTAACCCTAACCCTAACCCTAACCCTAACTTTAACCCTAACCCTAACCTTAACCCTAACCCTGACCCTAACGCTAAACCTAACTCACAGGTAAGGGAGGAAACTCAGAGAAAATGCGGTTTGGAGTCACTAAGATTTACCCTAACCCTAACCCTAGCACTAACTACAAGGCTTAGGGAAAACCTCAGACAAAATGCGGCTTGGAGTCCCTACCCCTAACCCTAACCCTTACTTTACCCCTAACCCTAACCTTCACCCTAACCCTAACCCTAAACCTAACCCTAACCCTAACCCTTACTTTAACCCTAACCCTAACCTTAACCCTAACCCTGACCCTAACGCTAAACCTAACTCACAGGTAAGGGAGGAAACTCAGAGAAAATGCGGTTTGGAGTCACTAAGATTTACCCTAACCCTAACCCTAGCACTAACTACAAGGCTTAGGGAAAACCTCAGACAAAATGCGGCTTGGAGTCCCTAACCCTAACCCTAACCCTTACTTTACCCCTAACCCTCACCATAACCCTAACACTAACCCTAATTTAAACCTTAACCCTAACCTTCACCCTAACCCTAACCCTAACCCTAACCCTAACCCTAACTTTAACCCTAACCCTAACCTTAACCCTAACCCTGACCCTAACGCTAAACCTAACTCACAGGTAAGGGAGGAAACTCAGAGAAAATGCGGTTTGGAGTCACTAAGATTTACCCTAACCCTAACCCTAGCACTAACTACAAGGCTTAGGGAAAACCTCAGACAAAATGCGGCTTGGAGTCCCTACCCCTAACCCTAACCCTTACTTTACCCCTAACCCTAACCTTCACCCTAACCCTAACCCTAACCCTAACCCTAACTTTAACCCTAACCCTAGCCTTAACCCTAACCCTGACTCTAACGCTAAACCTAACTCACAGGTAAGGGAGGAAACTCAGAGAAAATGCGGTTTGGACTCACTAAGATTTACCCTAACCCTAACCCTAGCACTAACTACAAGGCTTAGGGAAAACCTCAGACAAAATGCGGCTTGGAGTCCCTACCCCTAACCCTAACCCTTACTTTACCCCTAACCCTAACCTTCACCCTAACCCTAACCCTGACCCTAACCCTAACCCTAACTTTAACCGTAACCCTAACCTTAACCCTAACCCTGACCCTAACGCTAAACCTAACTCACAGGTAAGGGAGGAAACTCAGAGAAAATGCGGTTTGGAGTCACTAAGATTTACCCTAACCCTAACCCTAGCACTAACTACAAGGCTTAGGGAAAACCTCAGACAAAATGCGGCTTGGAGTCCCTACCCCTAACCCTAACCCTTATTTACCCCTAACCCTAACCTTCACCCTAACCCTGACCCTAACGCTAAACATAACTCACAGGCTAAGGGAGGAAACTCAGAGAAAATGCGGTTTGGAGTCACTAAGATTTACCCTAACCCTAACCCTAACCCTAACCCTAACCTTCACCCTAACCCTAACCCTAACCCTAACCCTAACCCTAACCTTCCCCCTAACCCTAACCCTAACCCTAACCCTAACCTTCACCCTAACCCTAACCCTAACCCTTACTGTACCCCTAACCCTAACCATAACCCTAACCCTAACCCTAACTTTAATCCTAACCCTAACCTTCACCCTAACCCTAACCCTAACCCTAACTTTAACCCTAACCCTAACCTTAACCCTAACCCTGACCCTAACGCTAAACCTAACTCACAGGTAAGGGAGGACACTCAGAGAAAATGCGGTTTGGAGTCACTAAGATTTACCCTAACCCTAACCCTCGCACTAACTACAAGGCTTAGGGAAAATCTCAGACAAAATGCGGCTTGGAGTCCCTACCCCTAACCCTAACCCTTACTTTACCCCTAACCCTAACCTTCACCCTAACCCTAACCCTAACCCTAACCCTAACCCTAACTTTAACCCTAACCCTAACCTTAACCCTAACCCTGACCCTAACGCTAAACCTAACTCACAGGTAAGGGAGGAAACTCAGAGAAAATGCGGTTTGGAGTCACTAAGATTTACCCTAACCCTAACCCTAGCACTAACTACAAGGCTTAGGGAAAACCTCAGACAAAATGCGGCTTGGAGTCCCAACCCCTAACCCTAACCCTTACTTATCCCCTAACCCTAACCTTCACCCTAACCCTAACCCTAACCCTAACCCTAACCCTAACTGTAACCCTAACCCTAACCTTAACCCTAACCCTTACCCTTACGCTAAACCTAACTCACAGGTAAGGGAGGAAACTCAGAGAAAATGCGGTTTGGAGTCACTAAGATTTACCCTAACCCTAACCCTAGCACTAACTACAAGGCTTAGGGAAAACCTAAGACAAAATGCGGCTTGGAGTCCCTACCCCTAACCCTAACCCTTACTTTACCCCTAACCCTAACCTTCACCCTAACCCTAACCCTAACCCTAACCCTAACCCTAACTTTAACCCTAACCCTAACCTTAACCCTAACCCTGACCCTAACGCTAAACCTAACTCACAGGTAAGGGAGTAAACGCAGAGAAAATGCGGTTTGGAGTCACTAAGATTTACCCTAACCCTAACCCTAGCACTAACTACAAGGCTTAGGGAAAACCTCAGACAAAATGCGGCTTGGAGTCCCTAACCTTAACCCTAACCCTTACTTTACCCCTAACCCTAACCATAACCCTAACCCTAACCCTAACTTTAATCCTAACCCTAACCTTCACCCTAACCCTAACCCCAACCCTAACCCTAACCTTCACCCTAACCCTAACCCTAACCCTTACCCTAACCCTAACTTTAACCCTAACCCTAACCTTAACCCTAACCCTGACCCTAACGCTAAACCGAACTCACAGGTAAGGTTGGCAACTCAGAGAAAATGTTGTTTGGAGTCACTAAGATTTACCCTAACCCTAACCCTAGCACTAACTACAAGGCTTAGGGAAAACCTCAGACAAAATGGTGCTTGGAGTCCCTACCCCTAACCCTAACCCTTACTTTACCCCTAACCCTAACCTTCACCCTAACCCTAACCCTAACTTTGACCCTAACCCTAACCCTAACTTTAACCCCAACCCTAACCTTAACCCTAACCCTGACCCTAACGCTAAACCTAACTCACAGGTAAGGGAGGAAACTCAGAGAAAATGCGGTTTGGAGTCACTAAGATTTACCCTAACCCTAACCCTAGCACTAACTACAAGGCTTAGGGAAAACCTCAGACAAAATGCGGCTTGGAGTCCCTACCCCTAACCCTAACCCTTACTTATCCCCTAACCCTAACCTTCACCCTAACCCTAACCCTAACCCTAACCCTAACCCTAACTTTAACCCTAACCCTTACCTTAACCCTAACCCTGACCCTAACGCTAAACCTAACTCACAGGTAAGGGAGGAAACTCAGAGAAAATGCGGTTTGGAGTCACTAAGATTTACCCTAACCCTAACCCTAGCACTAACTACAAGGCTTAGGGAAAACCTCAGACAAAATGCGGCTTGGAGTCCCTACCCCTAACCCTAACCCTTACTTTACCCCTAACCCTAACCTTCACCCTAACCCTAACCCTAACCCTAACCCTAACCCTAACTTTAACCCTTACCCTAACCTTAACCCTAACCCTGACCCTAACGCTAAACCTAACTCACAGGTAAGGGAGGAAACTCAGAGAAAATGCGGTTTGGAGTCACTAAGATTTACCCTAACCCTAACCCTAGCACTAACTACAAGGCCTAGGGAAAACCTCAGACAAAATGCGGCTTGAAGTCCCTAACCCTAACCCTAACCCTTACTTTACCCCTAACCCTAACCATAACCCTAACCCTAACCCTAACTTTAATCCTAACCCTAACTTTCACCCTAACCGTAACCCTAACCCTAACCCTAACCCTCACCTTCACCCTACCCCTAACCCCAACCCTAACCCTAACCCTAACTTTAACCCTAACCCTAACCTTAACCCTAACCCTGACCCTAACGCTAAACCTAACTCACAGGTAAGGGAGGAAACTCAGAGAAAATGCGGTTTGGACTCACTAAGATTTACCCTCACCCTAACCCTAGCACTAACTACAAGGCTTAGGGAAAACCTCAGACAAAATGCGGCTTGGAGTCCCTACCCCTAACCCTAACCCTTACTTTACCCCTAACCCTAACCTTCACCCTAACCCTAACCCTAACTCTAACCCTAACTTTAACCCTAACCCTAACCTTAACCCTAACCCTGACTCTAACGCTAAACCTAACTCACAGGTAAGGGAGGAAACTCAGAGAAAATGCGGTTTGGAGTCACTAAGATTTACCCTAACCCTAACCCTAGCACTAACTACAAGGCTTAGGGAAAACCTCAGACAAAATGCGGCTTGGAGTCCCTACCCCTAACCCTAACCCTTACTTTACCCCTAACCCTAACCTTCACCCTAACCCTGACCCTGACGCTAAACCTAACTCACAGACTAGGGGAGGAAACTCAGAGAAAATGCGGTTTGAAGTAACTAAGACTTACCCTAACCCTAACCCTAGCCCTAACTACAAGGCTTAGGGAAAACCTCAGACAAAATGCGGCTTGGAGTCCCTAACCCTAACCCTAACCCTAACTTTAACCGTAATCCTAACCTTAACCCTAACCCTGACCCTAACGCTAAACCTAACTCACAGGCTTAGGGAGGAAACTCAGAGAAAATGCGGTGTGGAGTCACTAAGACTTACCCTAACCCTAACCCTAGCCCTAACTACAAGGCTTAGGGAAAACCTCAGACAAAATGCGGCTTGGAGTCCCTAACCCTAACCCTAACCCTAAATTTAACCCTAACCCTAACCTTAACCCTAACCCTGACCCTAACGCTAACCCTAACTCACAGGCTAAGGGAGGAAACTCAGAGAAAATGCGGTTTGAAGTCACTAAGACTTACCCTAACCCTAACCCTAACTTTAATCCTAACCCTAACCTTCACCCTAACCGTAACCCTAACCCTAACCCTAACCCTAACCTTCACCCTACCCCTAACCCCAACCCTAACCCTAACCCTAACTTTAACCGTAACCCTAACCTTAACCCTAACCCTGACCCTAACGCTAAACCTCACCCACAGGTAAGGGAGGAATCTCAGAGAAAATGCGGTTTGGAGTCAATAAGATTTACCCTAACCCTAACCCTAGCACTAACTACAAGGCTTAGGGAAAACCTCAGACAAAATGCGGCTTGGAGTCCCTACCCCTAACCCTAACCCTTACTTTACCCCTAACCCTAACCTTCACCCTAACCCTGACCCTAACGCTAAACCTAACTCACAGGCTAAGGGAGGAAACTCAGAGAAAATGCGGGTTGGAGTCACTAAGATTTACCCTAACCCTAACCCTAACCCTAACCCTAACCCAAACCCTAACCTTCACCCTAACCCTAACCCTAACCCTAACCCTAACCTTCACCCTAACCCTAACCCTAATCTTAACCCTAACCCTAACCTTCACCCTAACCCTAACACTAACCCTAACCCTAACCCTAACTTTAACCCTAACCCCAAACTTAACCCTAACCCTGACCCTAACGCTAAACCTAACTCACAGGTAAGGGAGGAAACTCAGAGAAAATGCGGTTTGGAGTCACTAAGATTTACCCTAACCCTTACCCTAGCACTAACTACAAGGCTTAGGGAAAACCTCAGACAAAATGCGGCTTGGAGTCCCTAACCCTAACCCTAACCCTTACTGTACCACTAACCCTAACCTTCACCCTAACCCTAACCCTAACTTTAATCCTAACCCTAACCTTCACCCTAACCCTAACCCTAACCCTAACCCTAACTTTAACCCTAACCCTAACCTTAACCCTAACCCTAACCCTCACCCTAACCCTAACCCTAACCCTTACTTTACCCCTAACCATAACCTTCACCCTACCCCTAACCCTAACCCTAACCCTAACCCTAACTTTAACCCTAACCCTAACCTTAACCCTAACCCTGACCCTAACGCTAAACCTAACTCACAGGTAAGGGAGGAAACTCAGAGAAAATGCGGTTTGGAGTCACTAAGATTTACCCTAACCCTAACCCTAGCACTAACTACAAGGCTAAGGGAAAACCTCGGACAAAAATCGGCTTGGAGTCCCTACCCCTAACCCTAACCCTTACTTATCCCCTAACCCTAACCTTCACCCTAACCCTAACCCTAACCCTAACCCTAACCCTAACTTTAACCCTAACCCTAACCTTAACCCTAACCCTGACCCTAACGCTAAACCTAACTCACAGGTAAGGGAGGAAACTCAGAGAAAATGCGGTTTGGAGTCACTAAGATTTACCCTAACCCTAACCCTAGCACTAACTACAAGGCTTAGGGAAAACCTCAGACAAAATGCGGCTTGGAGTCCCTACCCCTAACCCTAACCCTTACTTTACCCCTAACACTAACCTTCACCCTAACCCTAACCCTAACCCTAACCCTAACTTTAACCCTAACCCTAACCTTAACCCCAACCCTGACCCTAACGCTAAACCTAACTCACAGGTAAGGGAGGAAACTCAGAGAAAATGCGGTTTGGAGTCACTAAGATTTACCCTAACCCTAACCCTAGCACTAACTACAAGGCTTAGGGAAAACCTCAGACAAAATGCGGCTTAGAGTCCCTACCCCTAACCCTAACCCTTACTTTACCCCTAACCCCAACCTTCACCCTAACCCTAACCCTAACCCTAACCCTAACCCTAACTTTAACCCTAACCCTAACCTTAACCCTAACCCTGACCCTAACGCTAAACCTAACTCACAGGTAAGGGAGTAAACGCAGAGAAAATGCGGTTTGGAGTCACTAAGATTTACCCTAACCCTAACCCTAGCCCTAACTACAAGGCTTAGGGAAAACCTCAGACAAAATGCGGCTTGGAGTCCCTAACCTTAACCCTAACCCTTACTTTACCCCTAACCCTAACCATAACCCTAACCCTAACCCTAACTTTAATCCTAACCCTAACCTTAACCCTAACCCTAACCCCAACCCTAACCCTAACCTTCACCCTAACCCTAACCCTAACCCTAACCCTAACTTTAACCCTAACCCTAACCTTAACCCTAACCCTGACCCTAAGGCTAAACCTAACTCACAGGTAAGGGAGGAAACTCAGAGAAAATGCGGTTTGGAGTCACTAAGATTTACCCTAACCCTAACCATAGCACTAACTACAAGGCTTAGGGAAAACCTCAGACAAAATGCGGCTTGGAGTCCCTACCCCTTACCCTAACCCTTACTTTACCCCTAACCCTAACCTTCACCCTAACCCTAACCCTAACTTTGACCCTAACCCTAACCCTAACTTTAACCCTAACCCTAACCTTAACCCTAACCCTGACCCTAACGCTAAATCTAACTCACAGGTAAGGGAGGAAACTCAGAGAAAATGCGGTTTGGAGTCACTAAGATT